>NC_044982.1:116436656-116572789 GCF_008728515.1 Papio anubis | reverse complement strand
TTTTTTTTTTTTTTTTGAGACTGAGTCTTGCTCTGTTGCCCAGGTTGGAGTGCAGTGGCCTGATCTCAGCTCACTGCAACCTCCGCTTCCCAGGTTCAGGTGATTCTCATGCCTCAGCCTCCCAAGTGGCTGGGACCTCAGGTGTGGATCCCCACTCCCGGCTAATGTTTGTATTTTTAGTAGAGACAAGGTTTCATCATGTTGGTCAGCCTTCAGGCGATCACCTGCCTCGGCCTCCCAAAGTGCTGGGGTTACAGGCGTGAGCTACCACGCCTGGCCCACATTGTTCTTTTTAAAAGAACTTCACTACAGGTGCTCCAATGCAGGCTAGATTACTTTTATAGTTGAATACTTTATGTTTTAAGTTTCATACAATAAAATTTACACTGGAGCATACAGTTCTCTGAGTTTTGATAAATGCCTCAAGTTGTATAAGCACCACGATAGTTAATTTACAGAACAGTTTTCCCTCACCATCACCCCTCAGATTTCTTTCTACCCCATTGTTTAGTCAGACCCTCTCCCACCCTTAATATTTGGCAGCTCTGGATTTGTACCCTATCCTTATTTCTATTTATTTTCACTCATTCATTTAAGACAGGGTCTTCCTCTTTCGCCCAGGCTGAAATGCAGTGATGCGATCATAGGTCACTACAGCCTTGCGCTCCTGGGCTCAAGGGATCCTATTCACCTCAGTCTCTAGAGTAGCTGGGACTATAGGCATGTGTGTCATCATGCCTGGATCATTTTTTAAAAAATTTTAGTAGAGGTCTTGCTTTGTTGCCCAGGCTAGTCTGAAACTCTTCAGCTCAAGCATTCCTCCTACCTTGGCCTCCCAAAGTGTTGGGATTACAGGTGTGACACTAATCCCCCACCCCAGCACCACCTTTTTTTTTTTTTAAAGAGAGATGGGGCCTTACTATGTTGTCCAGACTAGAGCACAGTGACTATTCACAGATGGGATCCTAGCACACTATATCTTTGAACTCCTTAGCTCAAGTGATCCTCCTGCCTCAGCCTCCTGAGTAGATGGGACTACAGGCATCTCCCACCTCTTCTGGCCTGAGCCCTGTAATTTTGCCTTTTCCACTGTGTCATTTAAATGGAATCGTAAATCTATTTTTAAAATGGGCTTTTATTTTCTTATTGTTAGGTTTTTAGGTTTTTAAAAAATTATTCTAGGTACAAATTTTTCATCAGAAATGTAATTTGCAGATATCTTCTAGTCTGTGGTATATCTTGTATTCTCTTAACAGTATCTTTTACTTTTGATGGATTTCAGTGTATCCGTTTTCTCTTAGGGATTGTGCTTTTGATGTATGTATGAACTATTTGTGTAACTCAAGGTCACAAACATTTTCTCTGTTTTATGGTCTGATTTACATTTGGGTCTGATCCATTATTTGTATTAAATATGAGCTAAAGTACATTTTAAAAGTATATACATCTTAATTATTCCAGTACTACCCAGCACTTTGGGAGGCCAAGTGGGGCAGATCACGAGGTCAGGAGTTCGAGACCATCCTGGCTAACATGGTGAAACCCCCTCTCTACTAGAAAAAATACAAAACATTAGCTGGACGTGATGGCTGACGCCTGTGGTCCCAGCTACTCCAGAGGCTGAGGGAGGAGAATGGCATGAACCCGGGAAGTGGAGCTTACAGTGAGCCGAAATTGCGTCCCTACACTCCAGCCTGGGCGACAGAGTGAGACTCCGTCTCAAAAAAAAAAAAAAAAATTAGCCGGGTGTGGTAGTTCCAGCTACTAGGGAGGCTGAGGCCGCAGAATGATGTGAACCCGGGAGGCAGAGCTTGCAGTGAACCAAGATCGCGCCGCTGCACTCCAACCTGGCTGACAGAGTGAGACTCCAACTCCAAAAAAAAAAAAAAGACCTTTTCTCTGTTGAATTGTTTTATCACTTTTGTAAAAGATCAGTTTTGCTCTATTTATGAGAGTCTATTTCTGGTCTCCATTCCATTCTTTTGATCTGTGTATCTTTTTGCCAGTACTGTAACCTCATAGTTATGTTTTGAAATCAGGTGTTGTGTTTTACAATTTTTCAAAATTTTCAAATTTGGCCATCCTAGTTTCCTTGGTATTCCATGTAAAATTTAGAATCACTTTGATATTTATCAAAAAATATTTGGAGTTTGATTGGCATTGAGTAGAATCTATAGGTCAGTTTGGGAAGAATTAACATTTTAACTATGTTGTTTTCCAATCGGATGGCATCTCTCTCCATTATTTAGGTCTTATTAAAATTTCTTTCATCAGTATTTTGCAGTTTTCAGTGTACACGTTCTTTACATACTAAATTTATACCTACGTATTTGAGGTTTTGGTGCTATTGTAAGTGGCACTTTGAATTTTTTTGATCTTCAGTTATTCATTGCTAGTATGTAAAAATATAGCTGATCTTTTCTTTCTTTCTTTTTTTTTTTTGAGATGGAGTTTCACTCTTGTTGCCCAGGCTGGAGTGCAGTGGCGCCACCTTGGCTCACTGTAACCTCTGCCTCCCGGGTTCAAGTGATTCTCCTGCCTCAGTCTCCCGAGTAGCTGGGATTACAGGTGTCCACCACCATGCCCAGCTAATTATTTGTATTTTTAAAAGAAATGCAGTTTCATCATGTTGGCCAGGCTGGTCTTGAACTCCTGAGCTCAGGTGATCCACACACCTTGTCCTCTCAAAGTGCTAGGATTACAGGCATGAACCACCGTGCCCGGCCCAGCTAATCTTTTTATATTGGCCTTGGACTTTGCTAAACTCATTTCTTCTAGGAATTTTTTGTACATTAATGGGATTTTCTGCATAGCCACATACATAGTCATCTGACTAGAAACAGCTTTTTTCCTTTCCAATTTCTTTTATTTCTTCTTCTTGCCATATTGTATTTGTAAGACTCCAGTACAGAGTTGACTAAGAGTGACTCGGCACCTGGCCTAGAAGTGCCTCTTCTATTCCTAGTTTGCTGAGAGATTTTTATGATAGTGGATGTGGAATTTTGTCAAATGCTTTATGTCCTGTCCTATGACTTTTCTTCATTAGGCTTTTAGTGTGGTAATTAAACTGAAGTTTGAATGTTTAAAATTATCCCTGCAATCCTGGGATGAACCCCACTTGGTTGCAGTGTAATTATCCTTTTTATATATTGCTAGATTGCATTTCCTAATATTTTGCTGAGGATTTTTACATCTTTTTTCATAGAGTAATTTTCTTGAAATGTCTCTTTTGGATTTTGATGTCAGTGTGATCTTGTAGGAATTGGGAAGTGGTCCCTCTTCTGGTTTTTGAAAGAGTTGTGTAGAATTTGTTTTTTCTTCCTTGAATGATTAGTGGCATTTACCAGTGATACCATTTTTGGTCCATTCGTTTTCTTTGTTAAAGAGAGTTAATTACATATTCAGTTTGCTTAATCAGTAATAGGAGCATTTGTGTTACCTGTTTCTTGTTTAGTGAGGTTTAGTAGTTTGTGTCTTTGAGAAGTTGGCCTGTTTTATTGAATTGATGAATTTAATGGGCAAAGAGTTTGTAGTATTTGCTTATCGTCCTAGGTAGAGTTTTCTTAGTTTCATTGATCTTTAGTACTAGCTTTTGGTTTTGTTTCTGGTTGTGTTTTTTTTTTTTCTTCATTGACTTCTCTTTATTCCCTTTCTTCTGCTTGCTTTGTGTTTTTCTTTTTCTTCCTGAAGTGTTTGAGATCTTTCTGATTTTCTTATATAAGCATTTAATGTGATAAATTTTCTTGTAAACACTGTTATGTCCCACAATTTTGATATGTTGTATTTTCATTTTTGTCTAGTTCGACATATTTTCTAATTTTCTTTGAGATTTCCTCTTTCAAGCTTGGATTTAACAAAAGATTGTTTAATTTGGAAGTAGGCTGTGTACATAGTATTCAGTGGATTACTGAGAGAGGAGTGTTGAAATCTCTTAAGTATAATTGTGGAATCATCTATTTGATTTCTATCAGTTTTTTGTTTATTTTGAAGTTATTACTGCTAATTTTCCTTGTTCTGGAGTTTGCTTTGCCTGATAGAAATATAGCCACTGTAGCCTTCATGTGATTAGTGTTTGCATGATACATCTTTTCCCATCTTTTTACTTTTAATCTGTATATATCAATCCTTACATTGAAAACTGAGCTGTTATGCACAGCATATAGTTTTGCCCTTTTTTGAAAAAAAATCTGAGTGGTTGCCCTGGCTTTTAAATGGTTTGTTTTGAACATTTACACTTGATGTAATTATTTACGTGGTTAGATTTAGGCCTTTTAAAATTACTTTTCTCTTTGTCCCTCCTTTTTCTGCCTTTTGGATTATTTGAAATTTTAAAAATATTCTACTTACCCCCATATCATTTCCCTTCCACCCAAAGAATTTCTTACAGCTTTTCTTTTAGAGCAGGTTTCAAGAATTTCTTACAGCTTTTCTTTTAGAGCAGGTTTCAATCTCTCTCTCTCTCTCTCTCTCTCTCTCTCTCTCTCTCATCTCTGTGTCTGTCTGTCTGTCTGTCTCTAAGACAGAGTCTTGCCTTGTTGCTCAGGCTGGAGTGCAGTGGTATGATCACAGCTCATTGCACCCTCAACCTCCCGGGTTCAAATGATCCTCCCACCTCAGCCTCCTCAGCTAGTGGGACTACAGGCTTATACCACCACACCCAGCTAATTTTTTGTAGTTTTTGTAAAGACGGAGTCTTACCATGTTACTCAGGCTGGTCTCAAACTCCTGGGCTCAAGTGATCCTCCTGCCTCAGTGTCCCAAAGCACTGAAATTAGAGGTGTGAGCCACTGCACCTAACCTGTTTTTTGCTTTTTTGTCTGATAATGTCTTTGTCTTCATTTGTGAACTACACTTTTAGTGAATATGGAATTCTAGCTTGATACCTTTTGATATCCTATAGGCCCTGAGAGATTGTTCATTTTTAAAAAAATATTTCTTCTCTCTTTTGTTAAGATTGGATAATTTCTATTGCCATGTCTTCAAGTTCACTGACTCTTCTGTCATCTTCTTTCTGATAGTGAGCCAGTCCAGTGAGTGAGTTCTAAAATTTCCATTTTTTAAAAAAATAGTCAACTCTTTCTTTTTTGAGAATTTCAGACCGGGCTCTGTGGCTTATGCCTGTAATCCCAGCACTTTGGGAGGCCAAGGTGAAAGGATCATTTGAGTCTAGGAGTTTGAGACCAGCTTGGGCAACATAGCAAAACCCTGTCTCTACTAAAATACAAAATACTAGCTGGGCATGGTGGCGCTTGCCTGTAGTTCACCTACTCAGGAGGCTGAGTTGGTAGAATCACCTGAACCAAGAGGTTGAGGCTGCAGTGAGCTGAGATTGCACCAGTGCACTCCATCCTGGACAACAAAGCAAGACCTTGTCTCAAAAAAAAAAAAAAAAGGAGAATTTTGGCCAGGCACAATGGCTCATGCTTGTAATTCCAGCACTTTGGGAGGCCAAGGTGGGTGGATCATTTGAGGTCAGGAGTTTGAGACCAGTAAAGGGGGTTTCACCCTCTACTAAAAAAAAAAAAAAATTAGCTGGGCGTGGTGGTATGCACCTGTAATCCCAGCCACTTGGTAGGCTGAGGCAGGAGAATTGCTTGAACCGGGGAGGCAGAGGGTGCAGTGAGCCTAGATCGCACCGCTGCATTCCAGCCTGAACGACAGAACAAGACTCCATCAAAAAAACAACAGAAAAGATAATTTCATATTTGTTTTAAGGTGTTCATTTTTTACCTAATGGATCATGGTTTTAATAACTGCTGGTCTGTAATCTCAGCACTTTGGGAGGCCGAGGCGGGCAGATCACCTGAGGTCAGGAGTTTGAGACCAGCCTGACCAACATAGAGAAACCCTATCTCTACTAAAAATACAAAAAATTTAGCCGGGAATTGTGGCACATGCCTGTAATTCCAGCTACTTGGGAGGCTGAGGCAGGAGAACTGCTTGAACCCGAGAGGCGGAGGTTGTGGGAGCCAAGATTGTGCCATTGCACTCCAGCCTGGTCAACAAGAGCAATAAAAAATAAAGATAAAATAACTGCTTTAAAAGTCTCTGATAATTATGATATGTGGGTCATCTAGATAAAAGTCAGCGTCTGTTGATTACCTTCTGCTTTAAGAATTGGTCAGTTTTTTGTTTTTGTATTTGCTGTGTTTGGTAGTTTAGATTCTATCCCAGACATTTGAATATTGTGAGATTCTGAGTCCCGTTGAAATGCTGTAGAGAAAGTTGAAGATTTGTTTGTTTTAGTAGACAAATCAATGTAGTTAGTTTATACCTGCAAATTCTTTCTTATCTTATATAGGCAGTGGTTCCATTATCTGTTCAGTTTTCAAAGTCTTTGCCGTGTTGTTTGCATTTGCCCCTCCCATTCCCACTTTGGTTGATCTAGCATTTGAGCAGTGATTTATATCCTAGTTCTATTGTGAAAGCCTACCTTACACTTCTTTGGATCTGTTCCGCATATATATAGATAGCTTGTAGCTGGGCCCACGGACTTAGGGATCTACTTTTCTGTCTCTTATCATCAGTGATTTCACCCATATTCTTCAGTTCCCAGGGGCCTTCTTTATTCCCCTAGCCAGAAGCATGGAATTACAGTTTGAGTCTCCTACCTGTCATGCCTCACATGGCAGTGAGCACATTTAGGGAGCCTTTGCCCTAACCGTATTAAATAAAAGTATGGTGGTGGAAACTAGGAATCTGTTTTAATAAAACTTACCATATTTACTTTTGATAAACCAATAACAGGTTTGGGAACTTGTGGATAGAACCAATATTTGGCACTAGCAACATCAAGTTATACTCCCTCCCCTCTCTTTTTTCCCTTTTTGCAAGTTGAGGCTCTTAACAATTCCTGAAATATTTTACCCCAAACACCCTATCCAGTGGTAGAAAATATAGTGTACTGGATGCCACAAAGTTGTAGTCATGCAATTTTAGTTAATGACAGGAGACTTAAGTCTCTCGATTGATGGATTATTGCTCTTATTTTACATATAGCTAAATCTTAATTAGTGACTTTATTTCAGTTGTAGGCAAATCCTCTTGTTAAAACTTACTGAACTCAGTTCTTTAAAAAAAAAGTTTTAGGTCACATTTCTAAGAAAGCTGGAGATGACAGTGTCTCTGTATTCTCTACAAATATATGTATAACTTAGGATCAGTTAAAATATTTCTTTTCACATCTTAACTTATAGATGGGTGGCGTCTATCTGCAGTGCTCTGTTAAAGACAGATTCTTAGGGGAGTGTGAGTCCAAAGAAGTAAGGAGTACCTAGATAGATTAGCAAAATGTACTAAGATGAGTAAGTGAGTATCCCTATCTTTGGCTTTTGGAGGGGAGTATGCATGTGAGTAAATTTTTCTGTAACAAATGGTACTGTTGAAAACAATTGACATACATTTCTTTCATGGCACTATTTCTATACGAGTTTACTTTAAATCTGTAGCTAACTATGGCCCGCCTGTGGTGAAGTAAAGTGGTTTTAGTCCACAGAGATCTTTTTTGGAAGGTTATTTGATGTAGTAAAATTATATATGAGACACAAATAAGCAGACCCATGTTTGGGTTCCACTTCTGCTATTGTAACTAGCTCTCATATCTTTGAGTCAGGCCTTGCTGATTTCTTAGGCCCCATTGCATTTTGAGTTAAAATTTGTACACAAATAGTAAGCTCACTAGTTTTATGGGAAATGGAGATATCTGTGACAGCATTGAATGATACGGTAGTAAACTTTGGTTTTGTTTTATTTCATAGTGGTTACTTTTCCTTCTTGAAATAGCAGCCTAAAAGTTTACCTTGTAAACTACTATGTGGTACAGTATTTTTAAATTTTGCTTAAATATCTGTGAAGTATCCTTCTAACTTAAAAGTGATTTGACCGCATTTGAACTATTCAGTGCATAAGGTATTAAATGATTTTTTTTTTTTTTTTTAAGAGACTGGATCTAACTATGTTGCCCAGGCTGGACTCGAACTCTGGGGCCTGAGATCCTCCTGCCTCAGCCTCCCGAGTGGCTAGGACTATAGGCACATGTGATCGTATCTGAGTGTTGGACATTTTCTTTTAAAAATTTTCTTGATTACATTTAGTGTGCTCATGTGGTAGTCTGTTGAAATTAATTTTTTTGCGATTAAGACAGCGCCTAACTTACTTTCTGTGTAATTTCTTTTTGGCTTATTTTGAATCCTAAAGAAACGTGACATAGTAGTGTGGCAGACTATGTTTAAATAGTCTTGATCTTGTCATTAAAATATATTTCCTTAGAGGAATAAAGAAATACCCTAGGGATTGAAATTTGGGTAGAGTATTATGGAAATTTAACTTCAACCTAGGAGTTCACTAAATGTCAGTGAAGTGTTATTACCTTAAAATGACTTTTTTTCCCCTCCTTCTTTAGAATCCAGCAACTATCACAAGAATACTCCTTAGCCACTTCAATTGGGATAAAGAGAAGCTAATGGAAAGGTAAGGAACCGTATTGTCGGCTTTGTGCTTAGAAATAACACAGAAAGCCTGTTGAACCGAATTTATAAGAATCAAATAAGGGAATTGATTAATGTGTGCAACTAGTGACTGCTTTAATTTCTTGTATTCCCGTTTTGTAAAGTTTGCAGTAAATTTAATGTTAGGGAATCCAGGCTTAATATTTCTTCTTATTTGGGAGTATGTGTGTTTGGGGGTGGTGCTTCAGTATCTTCTACATATATCCTCTTGAGTACCAAGAACTAAAAGCAGGTAGAGAAAAAAAGCACCTGATAACATTGTTGGAGTACATGAGTAAGATCCTCCTTTAATTACTTAAAAAGATTTCTTGCTCAGCCGGGCGTGGTAGCTCACGCCTGTAATCCCAGCACTTTGGGAGTCCGAGGCGGGTGGATAATGAGGTCAAGAGATTGAGACCACCGTGGCCAACATGCTGAAAGCTGTCTCTACTAAAAATACAAAAATTAGCTGGGTGTGGTGGTGTGTGCCTGTAGTTCCAGCTACTCAGGAGGCTGAGGCAGGAGAATCACTTGAACCTGGGAGGCAGAGGTTGTAGTGAGGAGAGATCGTGCTACTATACTCCAGCCTGGCAACAGAGCGAGACTCCATCTCAAAAAAAAAAAAAAACAAAACAAACGATGTCAGGCACATTAGTAACATTTATTCAATAGAAACAAAATTGAAAAGTTGCTTAGGCTTTTCTGGCCACCAGACCAGGTGCTTGGACTAGTTCTCTGGTTTTGGGTCAGGATTCTGTTCCATTGGGTTTTAAAAAATACTTTCTTTCTGAAAATCTTTATAGTTCTAAAAGAGAAGAAATTAGTGGGACTGGAGAATGACTATATTAATGTCATTCTTAACCTTGTTCTGCTCTTTAGATTGGAAATTTGGGACACTTATTAATGGTGGTAGGTTGACAACTTATATTTATTTCATTATCAATTCTAAATTTAATAAAATATTAAAACTAGTTGTTGGGAACTGAGAATCCATATATTATATAAATAAATGGAAAGTATTTCTCATTTGATTTTAAAATTCAGAGAGTACTTTATAAAACATATTAAATAATACCCCATTTCATACACCTTGCATCTATTAAATTACATTGTAAATAATAAAATCTGTTGTTACTATAAATTACAGTTTAATAGTAACAATAATAACTATCAATTTTTGAACCCTCTATCAAGCATTTTATTTTATCCTCCTGATAGCTTTATGAGGCTAGAAACTATTATCCCCATTTAATGTGGAAACTAAGGTTGGAAGCTTCAATTTTTTATCTAAGTTTTGTACACAAGGTGTTAGCCCTCAAACACAGGTTTGTTGGACTTCAAAACTTATGTCTTAAACACATGCTGTACGCCGGGCGTGGTAGCTCACGCTTGTAATCCAAGCACTTTGGGAGGCCGAGGTGGGTGGATCACAAGTTCAAGAGATTGAGACCATCCTGGCAACATGGTGAAACCCTGTGTCTACTAAAAATACAAAAATTACCTGGGCATGGTGGTGCATTCCTGTAGTCCCAGCTACTTGGGAGGCTGAGGCAGGAGAATTGCCTGAACCTGGGAGGCAGAGGTTACAGTGAGCCGAAATCGCGCCACTGCATTCCAGCCTGGCAACAGAGCGAGACTCCATCTCAAAACAAAACAAACACATACTGTATAAAGCTTTCCCATGGTTCATGAAGGATAATGTGTTCAACTAGTTTGATGTTTCTTTTTATGCATTCTGATCATATTTTTTTTTGTTTGTTTTCTTTTGGTTTTTTTTTTTGAGATGAAATTTTGCTCTTGTTGCCCAGGCTGAAGTGCAATGCCGTGACCTCGGCTCACTGCAACCTCTACCTCCTGGGTTTAAGTGATTCTCCTGCCTCAGCCTCCCAAGTGGCTGGGATTACAGGCGCCCTCCACCACGCCTGGCTAATTTTTGTATTTTTATTAGAAATGGGGTTTCTCCATGTTGGTCAGGCTGGTCTCAAACTCCCAACCTCAGGTGATCTGCCCGCCTCAGCCTCCCAAAGTGCTGGGATTACAGGTGTGAGCCACCGCGCCCAGCCCTGACCATATTTTTTGTCGTCAGTGGTGTTTCTTAATTTTGGTAACATTTACTTTCAGGTTTTTTTAATTTTATGACACCTCTATTAGGATAAAGAGTTTTTATCGTTTACTTCTGAAACGCTAATGAATTAACATTGATTTACCCAAGTTTCTCTCATGTTAATGTATCTCCAAGACATTCTGAATTTTGTCTTATAACATTGCTGAAAATATTTTTCCATTAAATATTGTACTTAATATTTATGTACTATTGTACTTAATGTACTAAATTTTGTACTTAATATGGGAAGTGTAGCTTCTGCTCAGTTTTCCTAGGAACCTTAAACTGCTCTACAAAAAGTAGGTGGTAAGTGTGAATTTAAAATTAAAAGGAGGTATCTGGGAAACTTCTGAGTATGTGAATGTTTCAGTTTCTCCTTGTAGTTTCTGTAGATAAGCTATTGGTACCTAAAAGATTTAATTCAGTCTTTAAACAGTGTATTTGAAATCAATATGCAATATCTTTTTGTCTCATTTAATGATTTTCACATTATATTTTGTGTTGGGTGCTATTAGCACTGCTACACTTTTTTTTTTTTTTTTTTTAAAGCATTTGACTGATGTATCTTTTCCATTTTTTAAATATTCAACCTTTCTGGGTTATTTGGTTTTAGGAGTATCTTTTGTAAGTACTATGTAGGTGATGTTTAAAAGAATCTGAATGGAAAAACTATTATCTTTTAATATCTGAGATTAACATATTCATGTTTTATAATTAATGTTTAGATTAAATTACTGTCATTTTAAGTTGTGCTTTTATTTATTATGTTTTCTGCTCGCTTATTCTGTTGGCTTCATCAGATTTTCCTTTTTCTTGAATAATTTCAAAGTTATATATGTATTCTATTTCAGTTTTTCTAGTCACAATTTGTGTGTGCATACTTAAAACTGTATAAAAGTTTATAATATTTACTTGAAGTTTTAATCCATCCTCTGTATAAGACAAAAACTGTAGCATAAATTTTTTCTTTGTCCTTTCCTTTTCCTTATCACCTTGATAAGTTGATGTTTGATTTTTTTTTTTTTTTTTCCTTTTCTTTTCTTTTTGAGACAGGGTCTCACTTTGTCACCCAGGCTGGAGTGCAGTGGTGAGATCACGGCTCAGTACAGCCTTGACCTCCTGGGTTCAAGTAATCTTTCCATTTCAGCAACCCCAGTAGCCGGGACCACAGACACGCACCACCATACCTAGCTAGTTTTTGTATTTTTTGTAGAGATAGGGTTTCACCATGTTGCCCAGGCTGGTCTCAAACTCCTGGACCCAAGCAATCCTTTCACCTTGACCTCCCAAAATGCTGGACTTACAGACATGAGCCACTGTGCCCAGTCGATATTTGAATTTTTTATTCGATTGTAAGCGTTTTTACTATCTATGTATATAATACCCCTCCTCCCCTTTTCTGGCTAACTCGCTTTTTGCGTACCACTATTTTTTTTTGTAAATATTCTGTTTTTCCTCTAGAATATATCCTGTAATATAAATTGTTTCATATGTGACAAACTTTGAGTCCTCTAAGAGAAACTCTTAATGTACTGAAACTTACTGTAATATTTCTGGATGTGAGTTTTGAAAACATAAACAGTTGGGCCCTTTAAGTCGGACAATTCATATTTTTGGTTTTGGAAATTCTTAGCTGTTACTTGTTCAGCATATCTTTTCTCCATTCTCTTGATGCTTTCTGGAATTCCTGGATCCATGTTGAAACTTCAGGATCTCTTTCCATGTCTTCTAACTTTTTTTTTTTTTTTTAAGATGGAGTCTCGCCTCAGCCAGGCTGGAGTGTGTGCAAGTGGTGCCATCTCGGCTCACTGCAACCTCTGCCTTGTGAGTTCAAGGGATCCTCCTCTCTTAGCCTCCTGAGTAGCTGGGATTATAGGCAGCCGCCACCACGCCCGGCTAATGTTTGTATTTTTAGTAGTGAGGGGGTTTTACCATGTTGGCCAGGCTGGTCTCAAACTCCTGACCTCAGGTCATCTGCCCCTCTCCACCTCCCAAAGTGCTGGGGTTATAGGCGTGCGTCATTGCACCCAGCATGTCTTCTAACTTTCTAAAAAATAATTTCTGTATTCATCTCCCCACCCCCAACCCTTGGGCAAGTGCCAGTGACTGTATTCATCTTTGTTTTTGACTTTGTTCTGTGAAAATTCCTCAGTTTATCTTGCTTTTCTTCCTGCATCCATTCTGCTTTATAGCCGTATTGAATTGTTTATTCAACAGTGTCCATCTTACTCCTTTTAATAACTTTATTCTTGTTTTGTGGGTATAATTTTTGCTTTATCTGTCTGTTTATTCTTACATTAAAATAATTAGAATTAATAATGAGAATACAAATACGAGATGTGGCTGAAATTTACAGTCTTAAGGGTTTTTATTAGAAAAAGAAAATGGGGTAAAAAACTGGGCTGTGCACCATGGCTCACACCTGTAATCCCAGCACATTGTGAGGCCAGGGCAGGCGGCTCACATGAGGCCAGGAGTTTGAGACCAGCCTGGCCTACGTGGTGAAACCCCATGTTTACTAAAAACACAAAAGATAGCCAGGCATGGTGATGGACACCTGTTATTCCAGCTGTGCGGGAGGTGGAAGCTGAGGCATGAGAATGGCTTGAACCTGGGAAGCGGAGGTTGCAGTGAGCTGAGATTGTGCCATTGCACTCCAGCCTGGGCAACAGAGTGAGACTCTGTCTCAAAAAAAAAAAAAGAAAAATAGAAACAAGAGAATGAGGTTAAAAAAAAAAAAAAAGGACCAAGTCTTTGAAACAGGAAGTTAGAAAAATAAACCCAAAGAAAGCCGTAGAAAAGGTATTTAAGATAAAATTATATATTAATGAACTAGAGAGCAACAACAACAAAAAAAGATAAAGATCTTTGACATGAATTTTCTGGAAGATAAGTGACAGACTGGGAGAAAATATTTGCAAAAGACACATGTAACAAAGGACTATTGTCCGAAATATACAAAGAACTCTTAAACTCAACAGTAAGGAAACAGTCGGATTAAAAAATGGGCCAAAGAGCTTAACAGGCAACTCACCAAAGAAGTTATACAGATTGCAAATAAATAAATGAAAAGATGCTCCATGTCCTAGGGGAAATGCAAATTAAAACAACATTGAAATACCAGTACATACCTATTAGAATGGCCAAAATCAAAATACTGACTACCAAATGTGGACTAGGATGTGGAGCCGTAGGAACTCTCATTCGTTTCTCGTGGGAATGCAAAATGGTACAGCCACAAAATGGAAGACAGTGTGGCAGATTCTTACAAGACAAGATGTACTCTTACTATGTAACTCAGCAATCAACACTTCTTTATAGTTACCCTAATGAGTTGAAGGCTGTCCACACAAAAACCTGCACATGGATGTTCATAGCAGCTTTATTCGTAATTGCCAAAACTTGGAAGCAGCCAAGTTGTCTTTCAGTAGATGAAAGGATTAGTAAACGGTGGTACATCCAGAAGTGTGGTATTATTCCGTCTGAACGAAATGAGCTATCAAACCATGAAAAACCATGGAGGGACTTTAAATGCATATTATTAAATGAAATAAGCCAATCTGCAATGACTGTATACTGTATGATTCCACCTATATGACACTCTGGAAAAGGCAAAACTATGAAGACAATGAAAAGATCAGTGGTGTGTGGTGATTCCTCAAGGATCTAGAACTAGAAATACCATTTGACCCAGCCATCCCATTACTGGGGATATACCCAAAGGATTGTAAGTCATACTGCTATAAAGACACATGCACACGTATGTTTATTGTGGCACTATTCACAATAGCAAAGACTTGGAATCAACCCAGTTGTCCATCAGTGACAGACTGGATTAAGAAAATGTGGCACATATACACCGTGGAATACTGTGCAGCCATAAAAAAGGATGAGTTCGTGTCCTTTGTAGGGACACGGATGCAGCTGGAAACCATCTTTCTCAGCAAACTATCACAAGAACAGAAAACCAAATACCGCATGTTCTCACTCATAGGTGGGAATTGAACTGTGAGATCACTTGCACACAGGAAAGGGAACATCACACACCGAGGCCTATTGTAGGGAGGTGGTAGCGGGGAGGGATAGCATTAGGAGATATACCTAATGTAAATGACGAGTTAATGGGTGCAGCACACCAACATGCCACATGTATACATATGTAACAAACCTGCATGTTGTGCACATGTACCCTAGAAGTTAAAGTATTAAAAAAAAAAGAAAAAATCAGTGATTGCCAGGGGTTAGTGAAGAGGGAGGGATGAATAGTCAACAGCACAGTTTTTTTTGGGGAGGGGTGGGGGGTGGCTAAACTGTTTTGTATGATACTGTAGTGGTAGATACATATCATTATGCATTTGTCCTGACCCATAGAATGTACAACATCAAATATGAACCCTCATGTAAACTACAGACTTCAGGTGACAATGGTGTGTCAATGTAGGTTCATCGAATATACCACTCTGTGTGGGGTGTTGATAGGGAGGCTATGTGTGTGTGTTGGGGCAGGATTTTATGGAAGCTGTAGCTTCTGTGCATGTTTGCTGTGAACCTTAAACTGCTCTAAAAAAATAAAGTTTTTTTTTCTTTTAAAGGAGGAAATAAACCATTGGCAAATGTGTTGGGGGAGGGGGAGAAGACACAATATTGAGAATAATAAGGCATAATTAGAGGTAGGAAAAATACTGTGTACTACTTTTACATACTTTTTTTTTTTTTTTTTTTTTTTTTGAGATGGAGTCCTGCTCTGTCGCCCAGGCTGGAGTGCAGTGGTGCAATCTCCGCTCATTGCAACCTCTGCCTCCTGGTTCAAGTGATTCTCTCACCTCAGCCTCCAGAGTAGCTTGGATTACAGGTGTGTGCCACCATGCCTAGCTAATTTTTGTATTTTTTTTTGATAGAGATGGGTTTTTGCTATGTTGGCCAGGCTGGTCTGGAACTCTGACCTCAAGTGATCCACCCACCTTGGCCTTCCAAAGTGCTGTGTGAGCCATATAATAAAGTAAAAGATTCCACTCCTTCCCCAAAAAGTACTGGATGATTTTATGGGTAAGTTCTAATACATGTTCAAGGAACTGCCAGTTCCTGTAGAAAATTATCTCCAAACATTGAAAATGGTAGGACATCATTAATTCATGTTAGCCAAATCAGAATAACCTGGTTCCAAAATTTGACAAAGACGGTATGAGAAAATGATACTTATGAACATAACTATTGAATTTGTAAATAAAATAATACTTAATTGAATCAATGACTCTTAGCAGGATTTTTTTTTTGAGACAGGATCTTACTCTGTCATCCAGGCTGGAGTGCAGTGGCGTGATCTTGGCTCACTGCAACCTCCACCTCCCAGGTTCAAATGATTCTCCCACCTTAGCCTCCCAAGTGTCTGGAACTACAGGTGCGTGCCACCCTATCTGGCTAGTTTTTTTCTTTATTTTTAGTGGAGATGGGGTTTCACCATGTTGACCAGGCTGGTCTCAAACTCCTGACCTCAAGTGATCTGCCCGCCTCAGCCTCCCAAAGTGCTGGGATTATAGGCATGAGCCTCCAGTGCCTGGCCAATTTAGTAGGATTTCTGCTAAGAAAGCAAGAGTAGATCATCACCGGGGGAAAATTGTTTTGTTTATAACATTTACAGCATTGACAGATTAATGAAGATAAACCAAAGGATATTCATAATAAATGTCAGTTGAGCATTTTAATAAAAGTATGCGTTAACTCATGATTTAGTGAAAACTAAATTCTTAGCAAACTGAGAAAGTGATTTCTCAGATTGATTAAAGGTATCAACTGAAATCTGCAATAAAATTATACTTAATGTTGAAGCATCAGAAGCATGCCCGTTTTAATCAAACAAGGATTATGACTGTTACCACCATTTGAAGGAGGTTCTCATAAATAACGTAATACATGGAAAATTAAATAAGTGACATAAAAACTAGAAAGGAAGATAAATTATATGTAAAGTATATAATCTAGGAAACCCAGAAGAATTGACTGATAAACTATTAAAGTGATTGCCCATTAAAATCACCTGAGAAGTTCAAACAATCACAGTGCCCAGTCCCTTTCCATTACTTCCTCGTTCAGTTCCCTTGGAAAATGAAAAGAAACGTGGAATGTAAGTAGTCGTAGCTTCAGTGACCCCTGTGTTCCTCCACATTCTTTTTTTTTTCTTTCTCAATTTTATTGTAGAAGCAAGGTCTCACTATGTTGTCCAGGCTGATCTCAAACTCCTAGACACAAGCGATCCTCTCACCTCAGCCCCACAGAGTGCTGGGATTACAGGTGTGAGCCACCACGTTCAGTCTCTGCATTGTTTGCATATAAAAATTGAGGTTACCCATATGGTAATCCTGTAGGTATTTAGTGTCCTAGGAATCATAAGAAAAGGTAGGCAATATACCTACCTTTAGTCTACATATAGCCCATAAGGTTTGTAATGTAGTATTTTTTTAAAATCTTGCTTCGTAATGGATAACAGTGAATGTATTGAAGTATCATTTATACTTATTTTGATATATTTAAAGATAAATCTTATCCTAGTTAAAATTGTGAAATATTTTAAAATTTTCCTTTGTCATTTCCATATGCCAGACATGATTTTTTTTTAATTTTATTCATTAGTAAGCCATGGTCCCTGCCCTGGAGCGAGGAGCTCGTGGTCCCCTGAGGGCATAGAGGTATAAATAGATCCTTGCCAGTTATTCCTCTTATTTGCCCCATCCCTCTTAGTCTGTAGGTTAAACAAATTTGTACTGACCCCAAAAATGAATGTGATTTATTCTTTTTAAATTTGGGGGCAGGTACAGTGGTTCAACCCTGTAATTCTAGTGACTCAGGAGGCTTAGGTGGGAGGATCACTTGGAGTTCCAGACCAGCCTGGGCAACACAGTGAGACTCGCCTTTAAAAAGAAGTAGGAAACTTAGCTGGGCATGGTAGTGTGTGCCTGCAGTGCTGCCTACCAGGGAGGCCAAGGTGGGAGTCTCACTTCAGTGCAAAGTTTGAGACTGCAGTGTACCCTGATCTTACCACTGCGCTCCAGCCTGGGCGACAGAGGAAGACCCTGACTCTTAAACAATTAAATAAGATAAATTTTGGGCAAAGGTCGGAGCTCGTGGAGAAAGGACACCTTTAACTTTATGGTCTTTCTTTTATCCATTATAGCAGTTTTCCAGACCACTGCCATTTTCTTTCTTTTCTAGTCTAATGCTCTTTTTTTTTTTTTTTTTAAATCTCTGCAGATTAATTTCTCTTCTGTTTTATAAACTAAATAGAATTTTCTGTAATTACTAATTTCTTTCCATGCCTCTCCAGGTAAAGCAATGCAGAAAGTCAGAAATACAGCAACAACTGTATCTGTCAAATCTTGCATCTGGTTTTGATACTACGATGATTTTTGTGGGATATTGCTTCCATTATTTCATCTGTCATATCTTGAACCTTTTCCTCCTTTCCTGGTATATCAGTCAGGATTTTTCATTATAAACAAACTTTAAGAGGTTAAAAGTGAAATAGACATTAAAGATTGAGAATCTTAGGTGTGAAGGCTGTGCAGTCAGGAAAATGCCAAAATCACAATGTCAAACTATTTTAGCGCAGGCACTGTTGCTACTGCCATTGGACACAGGTATCACTGCTGATAACATCAATATTGGGCATATGACACCAAAACTAATACCTCTGAAACCTCTGAAAGCTGGATATCTCCTTACTCCTTTGATTACCTCATTGAACCTTCTTTGAGTACTAAGTTTTTGATAAACTGTTTGTCTCCCTGCTCCTGCCTGGGAGGAATTCTCTCAGCTGAAGAGATGGGAAAGTGAATTGTGACCTCTGTCTACCTTGCTAGCTTCTTTTATCTCTGTATCCTTATGTCTGTTCTCATATTACACTTTAGTAGTACAAAACTTTTGTGATAGTCACCAAATTACTGCCTCAGCTTTGCGAATGTGTTTTGACCCAGGGCTTCTGTTTACTGTGCAGCTCTAGAGAGCATCTTTGGAATTGTACTGTCATTGGCCCAGGCCTTACTTGCCTTTCTTACTGTCTTTTTTCCTAATTTTCCTTCAAAACTCAAGTTAACCTTTTCTTCTGAGACAGCTTTTCTTATTTCTGAAGATCTACTTGCTTTGCACTGTATTGTTTATTTGATTTAGTATTTTACCACTTGTATTTGAGGTTCTTTATGTAGAAACTATCCTACTTGTATTCCTACACATAATGCATTTCCTAATATGTAGCCATTGTTTACTAAGTATTTTAATTAAATCCAGCCATTTATAGGTTTTCTTTTCTATAATAGAATTTTATTGAAATTATGACATGAATGTAAATCAGATTTCATTTTGGGAGCTTTTAGAAATGCAGCGTCAAGAGTGGAGCTCCTTTAAAGTTGGTAACAAGTGGAAAAAAAAAGTATCTTTCCTGCAGCTCAGATTTTTTGTAGATCTATTATAATAACATTTAAAAACTCATTTCAGTTGATAGTATGGTAATATATAAGGTAAATGCTAATGAATTAACTGGTGTGTTTGAGGTGGGATGAAATGTAGGTGGTTGAAAACTTAACCACCTATAAAACTTAAATTATACCTGGACAGGTATAATTGAAGAATCCTGAAGAAGGATTTCAGTCTTTCCTGGACTCTGTTACAAATAGCTTTTCACTTTTCATTCTGAAGCATTAATACCCATTTGGATGTGATTATTACATGGAACTTTTGGTAGCCACATTATTAATAATATATAATTTCATAATTAGCCTCTGGGATGGTGAAAGTAAATTTGGTTTTTCAGAAACCTTGACTTTTTGATGACATTTATCACTATTCTACAATATAGTGAAATTTTTCCAGTTTAAACAATCCAGGGCCGGGCACAGTGGCTCATGCCTGTCATCCCAGAACTTTAGCTGACTGTGGCAGGAAGATTGCTTGAGCTTAGGAGTTGGAGACTAGCCTGGACAACTTAGGGAGACCCCCATCTCTACAAAAAAATAAAAAATTAGCTGGGTGTGGTGGTGCACACCTATAGTCCAGGAGTCTGAGGCAGGAGGATTGCTGGAGCCCAGGAGGGTAGAGGTGTGATCTGTGATCATGTCACTGCACTCCAGCCTGAGTGACCAAGTGAAACCCTGTCTCAGAAAAAAACCAAAAAACAATTCATATGTGATTGAGGAGAGTAGTGAAGGGCAAGAGGCAAATGTACGGCTGGGCGTGGTGGCTCACGCCTGTAATCCCAACACTTTGGGAGGCCGCGGCGGGCGGATCATGAGGTCAGGAGATCAAGACCATCCTGGCTAACATGGTGAAACTCTCTCTCTACTAAAAATAGAAAAAAACAGTCAGGTGTGGTGGCGGGTTCCTGTAGTCCCAGCTACTCGGGACCACTTGGGACAAATACAGATCTTCTCTAGGGAAATAACATTATTTAAGACCTTAAACTATCTTCTCAAATTATTTTTCTTATTAAAACGTAACAACCTGGAACTTAAGATACTGGAATTGTCAGACCTAGACCAAAATGAGTATGCTATCATCAGAGAGCTGTCATTCAGATTTGGAAAAAAATCAGAGTTTTTATAACTAAACAAAATAAGCAAAATTAGCTTGGTGAGATAGTGTAACAGCAGACTGGACAAAGCTAAAGAGAGTTTAGTGTATTTGAAAATCAAACAATGATCCAGAATTAAGTATACCCATTAAATGATGGAAAATACACAAGAGGTTAAGAAATACAGAGGATATAATGAGAAGGTCTCATTGAGTTTTAGAAAGAGAGGAGAGTATGTGGCAGAGGCGATATTTGAAGATAAAAATGCTGAGAATTTTCCAGATTGGTAAAAGACCCAAATGTCAGAGATTTGAGAAACATAACAGTTCCCATGTGTGATAGCTACTTGTTTCATTGATCCTAAGATACATAGTTTTTCACATTGTAACGTCTGAAATCTGGATGCATCTTTCAATTAATAGCACCTTACAGTCCAACAAGATTGAAATTTTGAGTCGTGAAAAATTTTCCATGTCAACTTCTGTTAAAGATCATGAAATTTCAGCACAAAAGCATTTTAGATTTTATGAAATATGGTAAAAAGAAATCCACATTTTAAAAAATTTATTTATTTATTATTTATTTATTTATTGAGACACAGTTTCATTCTGTTGTCCAGGCTGGAGTGCAGTGGCGCAGTCTCAGCTCAGTGCAGCTTTTGCCTCCTGGGTTTGAGGGATTCTAGTGCTCAGCCTTCTGAGTACCTGGGATTACAGGCACGAGCCACCAGGCCTGGTTAATTTTAGTGTTTTTAGTAGAGACAGAGTTTCGCCATGTTGGCCAGGCTGGTCTCAAACTCCTGACCTCAGGTGATCTGCCTGCCTCAGCCTCCCAAAGTGCTGGGATTATAGGCATGAGCCACCATGCCTGGCCAGAAATCCACATTTAAAAACATCTTAGTAAAACTACAAAATCAGCAAAAATAAAGAAAAAATCTAAAGCAATGAGATACAAGAAAGGCTGCTTTCAAAAGAGTGAAAGTATAGGTATAATAATATTCTAGAGCACAGCTCAACAGCAACAATGAAAGTGATAGTAAGATGATACCTCAATCTATTGAAAGAAAATAAACCTTACCTAGAATATGATATTCATGGAAAATACATTCATAAACAGTATGTTTTAATTAATATAAATGGTTTTATGTTGTACCTATTTTTGTATCTTTTTAAAGCCAACCAACATTTTATTCTGCCAGTGTGGATTGAAGTTTCAAATACTCATAATTGTTATTTAAGCAACTATTTGTCTGTTAAAGAGAAAAATCTTGCAGAATGTTGTACTTTGGGATTTATAATCTTAAATGCATAACGAGCTAAGTATTCATCTTAAAAGTCTCAAGTAATGAGATAGAGGTCTCAAGTTAGGACAAGAACGACAAAATAAATATAGGGAAAATACAAGGAAAGAAAGAAAGAGCAGAATTTAATAAAATAGAAAACATGCAGTAGAAGGGTCGTAAGATTTTTTTTTTTTTTAAAAAGACTGATAACATTGACACTTTGATGAGGTTAGGAAAAAGAGAGAGCCTAAATAACCAATATCAGGAATGAAAAAAGAATATCACTAAATCTTGTGGATGGCTTAAAAAACAAAACTTAAAATTATGGACAGCTGTTCAAACTTGATAGACGAAATGGGTAGATTCCTTGAAATAGGCAATTTCCCAAAACTGATATAAGAAATAGTAAACCTGTATCCTTATTAATTATCAGGAAATGAAATCCATAATTTAAAATGTTTTTATAAAGAAAAGTTGAAGTTCAAATGGTTATACTGGAAAGTTCTACCATAACATTTAATATGACAGTAACTTCAACCTTATATTCTTCTAAAGAACAGAAAAATAGGATCTTCTGCCTTCATAAGGATATCATAACCTTTATACCAAAACCCAAGGAAAGACTATACACCAGTTTGTCTCATGTACATAGATAGAAAAAAACCATACACACATACAAGCGCACAAAACAAAAACTGGAGCCACAGAAACACCTCAGAATATTAGCAAATTGCATTCAGCAGTACATATATAAAAAGGAGGGTAACCCAGCATGGCCACCTGAGCTGAATCCTGGGAATGCTAGGTTGGTTTAACCTGAAACAATTCAGTATGATTGGTCACTTGAACAAATTAATGAGAAAAACATTTCAGAGATGCCAAGGAGCATTTGCTTCATGATTTTAAAAAGAAGCTATTAGCAATCTAGATCTTTGTTAACCTCATAAATCTTATAGAAACATTTGTAGGAGATAATCATGGTTTATACACCAAAATGTTAGAAAGATTTTCCTTTTAGTTGGGAGTTCAAGATGCGAATATTTATCTCCAGTTCAATTCAGCATTATTCTAGAAATGATTCTAGCCAGTAGAACAACAAAAAATGAAAACAAAATATAATGTAAGAGAAATGCCTGTGTTTTTTGGGGTTTTTGTTTTTTTTGAGATGGAGTCTTGCTCTGTCTCCCAGGCTGGGGTGCAGTGGTGAGATCACAGCTCACTGCAACCCCCTACCTCCCAGGTTCAAGCAGTTCTCCTGTCTCAGCCTCCCGAGTAGCTGGGACTACAGGAGCATGCCCCCAAGCCCAGCTGATTTTTGTATTTTTAGTAGAGATGGGGTTTCACCATGTTGGTCAGTCTGGTCTTGAACTCCTGAGCTCAAGTAATCCGCCTGTTTTCAAAAGTGCTGGGATTACAGGCATGAGCCACTGGGCCCGGCCCCTGTTAATATTCACTGACAATGTGATTGTGTATTCACAAACAATGTGATTGTATATGTGGAAAAATCAGAGTCTAGAGGTAAATTGTTAGAATAAATGTCTTTAGAAAGAAATATGAAAAATTTGTTTTTTTCTTTGACCCAGTAATTCCACTCTCAGGTGTATATCCAATAGAAAGAAATATGTGCACATCTACATTGAAAATCATATATAAGACCGGTGGTGGCTCATGCCTGTGAACTCAGCAACATGGGAGAATCGCTTGAGGCCAGGAGTTACAGATCAGGTTGGGCAACATAGTGAGACCCCGTATTTACAAAAAATTAAGCCATTAGCTATGCATGGTGGCATCCGTTTGTAGTCCCAGCTACTCAGGAGGCTGAGGTGGGAGGATTGCTGGAGCCTAAGAGGTCAAGGCTACTGTGAGCCGTTTTTATGTCACTGCACCACAACCTGGGTGACAGAGTAAGACCCTGTCTCAAAAAAAGAAAAAGTCACAGATAAGCATGTTCATAGCAGTATTTGTTCATACTTCAACCTATAAACAACCCATATGTTTATCACTATTACACTAGATAGATAATTATGGTATATTGACATAGTGACTATTCAGCAGTGCAAAATAAATGAGCAAAAGCTGCAAGCCACAGCATAGATAAATCTTAAAAACATAGTGGAAAAAAAGACCCACAGTAATACCTATTATATGGTTCTTCTTACATAAAATATAAAAACGGTTGAAACTAAGTTTATATTGTTTGATGCGTATTTAGGTGGTGTAGCTATTTTAAAAAAGCAGGGCAGTGATTAAAACAGTTGAAACTAAGTTTACATTGTTTAAGGATGCATATTTAGATGGTGTAATTATTTAAAAAAACAGGGTAGTGATTATACTTTTCGGGGGGTTGTAGAGTACTAGCAGTGTTCTATTTCTTGTCCTGGGTGGTGGTTGGATACTGGTGTTTTTTAATAACAGTTTGTAAGCTGCATGTTTATGTACTTCTCTAGAATTGTGTTATTGCAAAATAAAAATCATTTTAAAACACGTACAGAGACATAGGAAAAGGATCAATCTTAAAGGAAAGGTCCAGCTTTTTTTTCTGGACATGTAGGATTAATAGTTTCTTTGTACCTACAAGTAAACCTATCATTTTGCCAAGACAGCTTTTCTCACTGCTCTCATAGGCTCTAGTATATCAAATCCATCCTAAATTTAACTTAGATGTGTTAACTTATTTGAGCAACCTCTGCTACCCTTGTGGTTTCTGCCACATCAAAGCTATACTCCCCGGATTTGGGGTTTGAAAACCTTGTGTACATTCACTCCATTCTGTATGTCTGTGCTTATAACTGTATATTCCTTGGGATGCCCTCTCCTATTCAGGCCTCAATCTTAAGAGCTGTAGCTTTGTACAGAATCAGAGCGTATCAAGAATACTTCATTCTGGGGTTATGCTCGTAGACATCATGTACAATTCTGTACATCACAAATTGATGCCTCCTGTATCTTCTTCTTCTCTATATTCTAACCACGTTTACCAGCTTGTTTCAAGTTCTTGAAGTTAGTTTTCTGTGCTTCTCTAGGATTCTTCTCCCATTCTTGCATGCTAAGTAGCATGTCATACTACAAACAGGTGTTCATCTCTTTCCTTCAAAACAATTGACATTACAACTAACTAGCATAATTCCTACATATAGTTGCTGAATAGGTGAGGGAACTATGTTAAATGGAACTTAATTATGTTACTAGCTTGTGTTTTGATGGATTTGTTTTAACATAGCTAAATTTTAAACATACTTGTTTGATTCATAGGCTTTCAACTTTTACAACCTGAGGACTTCCATTACATACATTGAAAAATCATTATCCAAACAATAAAAAGACATTTCTTTTTATATACTTGAAGAAACGATACTTCTCTTCAGTTGGAATCAGATCCACTGTTGCATGATTCACAAGTAGTTTTATTTTCTAGATAAAAATGTATAGCAGGAGCAAAAGACGATTAAGCAGAGGGTGTAGATTTCCTTTAATGCACATATTTGGAAAGAGGACACAAAAAGCTACTGTCTTTGTTTTCTTTGAAGTAAAAATAGTTTTTAAAAAATATATTTTTAAAAATATTTTGTTTAATATTTTAAAAAATTCTTTTTTTTTTTTTGTTCTTGTCATTTTGGGGACTGTAGTCTCTTTTGAAAAAGTAATACAATCTTGAACCTTCTTCTGGGAGTGCGGGGGTGGGGTGGGGGCAGAGAACATTTGTAAATAAGTTATAACGTTTGTCTTCTGCACAGTTGTTGAAATGCCAGGGACCTGCAATTACAAATGTATGTGTTTGATGAACTTGGTAAAAATGAAATAATCATAAGCCAGAAGTCATAGACAACCACCAGTAAAGATGACACGTGTTTGTAAGTGTAGCTGGAACATCCTGTGAAAACCAGTGTCTGTGTCTTCTAAAGCCTCTATTGTAGAGATGTTCTCCATTCTGTGTTAGAAAAAGAATAGTCATTAACTTCTTTTGTAAATGTCTTCCATACTTTTATTTTTATCTTTTAAATTTTATTTCTAATAGAGATAGAGTCTTGCTATATTGTTCAGGCTGGTTACAAGCTCCTGGGCTTGAGCGATCCTCCCAGCTTGACCTCCCACAGTGGTGGGATATAGGCTCACTAGCTACTGCACATAGCCTTTTTTTCTTTTGAAATTTTATTTACCTTCATGGTTTTACATCTACCTTTAAAACTCATGAGGAGCAATAATGTATTATTTAAAAAAGCTTTTTGATTAGCAAAATTTTTTATCGTAAAAGCTGGATGGGGGAAGTAAGAGGTCAGTTTACTGTTCACTTGGCTTTTGGGTATTAAGGTTTTTCTGTATTAAATGGGTATTGGATCCCTTTGGAAGACGGCATAGTTTATTGCGTTTCTGTTATGATTTTGCAAATTCGAGCCTAGAAAGAGTTATGTTAACATCTGTTTCACTGTGGTTAGTTCCTTAATCCACCTGCCTTCATCCTGGCTCAGAAGTAGAAAGGATAAAGTATGCAGTCAGATTTTTGTGCTGCCACTTGGAAGTAGTATTAATTAGTAGCTGCTCTGTCAAGCATTATTTTGTTTAGCAGTAAGCAAACTCAGGAGAGTTATTACAATGCTGTTTTTTTAGGTTTTATTATAATGCCTTTTTTAAAACACCAGGCTAATAAGAAAAATCTTACAGCCTCAAAAAGTATTCTACTTTTTCTGAAAAATATATGAGCAGTAAGTTTATTTAGCTATAAAAACTACATAGAATACACATTTTTTTTTCAGAGATTAGCTTAAGAAACCTAAATCTTTTAAAGCAAGCTGTTACAGATTTGTGCGAGTTCTCATTTGATTTTTTTTTTTTTTTTTTTTCTGTAACATGAGGGCTAAAAGCTTTCCTTAGGATAGAAAGGTTTTCTTTCCTTAACTTCTTTAGATGGTTTTGCTTCTTGGGAATTCTGAACTTACCTAGTAGAGGTATGTAGTTATGCCAGTCATCTTACATTCTTTTGTAAGAATAACTTTAAAAACCACAAAGGATGCACTAGTATCTTTAAGTTTGTTTGAAAACTTATATTCTGCCTCAGGAACCCTTTTTAAATTTTTTTATCAAAGTAACACGATCATGATGTTTTAAAAGTCCTATAGTTTCCCAAGTTATAAATGAAACATAGTGCTCCAGACCCTCTGCTCTGATCCCATTCCCCACAAGAGAAAGAACTATTTATTTTAGTATTTTTTATGACTTCTTATTCCGTATTGCTGTTTTAAGGCAGTCATCTTCATACCTCGTGTTACTTTTGCTTTTTATGTGACGGCAGTTCTTATTCATTCGTGTGATTTAAATGAATTTAAGATATTTCTTTGCTTCTTTGACATTTTCTCTTAAATGTACATATTCTAAAAGTAGAAAAAAACTACATCATTAACAGGTTAATGTGGCTGGCGGCCGGGGGGGGGGGGGGGGGGGGTTGAAATGGCAGTTCTTGAAGGGTTTTGGCATCACGGATTTTTGTTCTTTGTCAGAACTATAAGGTATAGAATAATTGCGACTTGTAGTATTTTGAAATTGCAATCTGATCCCCATAAACTGCCACATGTGAGTGTTAAAACAAATGTTTTTGGTCATTTAGAAGTAAACGTTACATGTATATACATTTTCATACATAAATACATATAATGTATAATGTGTTTTAAATAAATTTTCTTATATGTGTTTATTTTTACTCTCAGGCTTATAGCGATAGCTAGTTGACTTGCAAGTGTATAATGGAAGCATTAAAAGACTGGATAGGAGGATTGAACTCTGATAGTTTTAAGAATAAGCGTAGAGGCTGCGCGTGTAATCCCAGCACTTTGGGAGGCTGAGGTGGGCAGATCATTTGAGCCCAAGAGTTTGAGACCAGCCTGGCCAACATGGCGAAACCCCATCTCTACTAAAATCACAAAAAAATTAGCCACACATGGTGGCACACATCCATAATCCCAGCTACTCCAGAGGCTGAGGCACAAGAAATGTTTGAACCTGGGAGGTGGAAGTTGCAGTGAGCTGAGATGAAGTCAGCCTGCACTCCAGCCTGGGTGACAGAAAGAGACGTTGTCTCCAAAAAAAAAAAAAGAATACAGCATAGAAAAACCTACTTTATATCTTTAAGTTGGTTTAACATTTTGCTTTTCTGATTCTGTTGTGAGAATTAGTACTTCTCCAGTAGTGGTTGGTCTTCATGAGGTATGAAGACTTAGTAGCTTTGAAGATAAATATTAGAATGGCAAACAGTGATGCCACAGTCACTCAGGATTCAAGAAGAAACACTAGCCAGTGGTGATCCCTACCAGCCCCGTTTCCTCTCTCCTCAACTAGACATAAGAGCTCTTAGGCTATAACTTTCCTGCCTTGAAATTTAATTCATATTATTTGGTATGTTTCTCTATAGCAGGCAAGTAAAACGAAAAATTAAGATCCAAATATTCTGAAAAGTTGTCTGATTGCCAGGTTGCTCAACTGTATTTCTGTAAATATACTCAATGTGCAGAAATGATCCTGGAGAGAAGAGAATTTACAATCTACTGAGAAACTGCTTAAATCTAATTCTTTAAATTGACAGATAATTGTCTATATGAAAATCTTAATGTAGACAAATATAGGCCATAGGAATGGGTGATACCCTGCTTGTGCCCTTTCTTCCTAAGGAGAGGCTGGACTGAAGGAGAAACCACACTGCTACTTGTTTTTTTTTGTTTTGATCAACATGATTTCCCAAAAACGATGGGCAGGGTTACAGGCAAGGAGGGAAGCACAGTTCTAGGATAAGCTTTGCAGCTCTTTCAAGTCAATGAAGCAGAGAGAAGTATTTGGGTAACTCATTAAAGATACCTCAACTACACTGCTTCACACTGAGTCAGTTCCTTTTTTTTTTGGTCTGATTTTCAGAAGCAATGATTTACATAGAAGCCAGCAAATCAGAGGAACTTCCAGATAAGTACCCAGGTAAACAGTGTGGGTAGCTAAGAATCCAGCCTATGCTATGCCTGGACTACTATCCAGGCATAGTAGTCTTAAATAAAACAATCATAATTAGAAAAAATCAGCTTTGTCTTAGGAAATTAAACATAGACTCTGAGATGAGGGATCAAAGTTAAACTGAAAAACAACAGAAGAAGGAGAAAAGGAAACTGACAGAACAGAAAAAAAAAGAAAGGATAAATAATGATCTTGTAGAACTTGAAAACCACATTGATAGAAAGAAATAGAGCAGGCATTACAGAAAATAGGTCTGGAAGACAGGAAAAGGACAAGTTAATAGCAAATGGTAGACATGGAGGACAACTTAAGAGACTGGATGCAAATCAAACACATTCTTAACAATTAAAGGATCTTGAGGTAATTAATATCCAAATGACATTTCAAAAGAGAAAGTTAAATGCTTAGAATAAAGCCTGGTGGAACTGCTAAAGTTCAAGAATAAAGAAAGAATAAAACGAGAAAATTATTTTGGCCACAGACTTCCTCAGTAGCAACAGGTAGCAAGAAAATAAAACACTATGTCTATATGAATATTGAGGAGGGAAAGGATTTTGTCCAAAGTGAGCAATTGAACACATTTAAACATTAGAATTATGTCTGAGTAATTGGAGGTGATCAAGTTTATGAGACAAAAAACAGTTATCATTCTTGAAAGAAAGGCTACATAATATTAAAACAATGGGCCGGGCGTGGTGGCTCATGCCTGTAATCTCAGCACTTTGGGAGGCTGAGGCGGGCAGATCACAAGGTCAGGAGTTGGAGACCAGCCTGGCCAATATGGTGAAACCCTGTCTCCACTAAAAATACAAAAATTAGTCAGGCGTGGTGGCAGGCGCCTGTAGTCCCAGCTGCTTGGGAGACTGAGGCAGGAGAATCGGTTGAACACGGGAGGCAGAGGTTGCAGTGAGCCGAGAATGCATCATTGTACTCCAGCCTGGGTGACAAGAGCGAGACTTCGTCTCAAAAAAAAAAAAAAAAAAAAAAAAAAGAATGTAAGTAGTGAAAACATTATATAAATCTATAATCAACTGGGAAGAGCTTTAGGAAGCTGCAACCAAAACCAAAAGGATGATCAATGTATTATTTAACTTTTATAAGAAATGTATTTAAGTATTAATTACACAGGCAACTCCTAGTAAAACTAAATTAGATTTTAGTAATTTCCAAGTAAAAGATTGTGGAGTCAGGGCTGAACGGACCATATAGTAAATACAGATCAGAACAAATACATGAAACTTTGATAAAAGAAGATTTCTAGGCCTACTACCCTCAAGAATATGAGTGGATTCTTAGCTTCCCACTCATATTTCATTTAAAATACTTAGCAGTATTTGAAAGTTCATTTGGTGGCTTCTAGAATGGATCAAAAAAAGCTATAAACTCCAAGTCACATGTAGTGGTGTGCACCTGTAGTCCCACATACTCAAGAAGCTGAGGCGGGAGGATCACTTGAGGCCAAAAGTTCAAGGCTGTATGCTATTATTGCATCTGTGAAAAGCTGCTGTGCACCAGCCTGGGCAACATAGTCTGACCCTCTTATTTTTTTTAAAGAAGCTATTAACTCCAATATATGCTATTTTAAAAAATGTTACAAACTCTAGTACTAAAGCTATCTAAAGCAGAGGTATTCAGATTGACAGTAAAAGTATTGGGTTGATTAGACCCAACACCAGACTGTTGGGGCGACGACGTCTAGCGGAGTCAAAGGAATGAGAAAAGATGAGAGAAAGTGGGACCAGGGAGCCAACGCTAGTATGGAGGCTGCGAACCCTGGAGCTCTGGGAGCCCACACTGTTTATTAGTGATCAAACAAAGAAACAGGTGGTGAGGATGTGGGGGTTGAAAGGAAGCGGTGTATCAAGCGAATGAGCTTAGGGCTGTGAGGGTTTAGCATTTTCTTTGAAACATGTGGCTACTTGAGATCATGGGAGTGCTAGAAGTAAGGAGCCAGCAAGTCTAGCAGACATGCAAACCCTGCCTCAGCTTCTCTCCCAACGCAGCTTTTCTCCCAACAAAAAGAACTTGAAATACCTGAGAATAAAGTCACTGGAATATGTGCAGGATCCACATAGTGAAAAAAAAGTTATAAAACTGTTGAGAGGACTGAATAGGAATTGGAATTTAAGTAAATTGAAAGATACTTTGTTGTTCTTGGCTAGGAAGACAATATTATAGAGTCAGTTCTTTCAGTTTACTTGATACAATTGTAGTAAAAGTTCCACAGGATTAAAAAAAATTAACAATGATTATACTTAACTTGAAAAAACAAATATGGAAGAATAGGAGAGAAAATTCTGTAAGAGAAGAATGATAAAGGGATCTTTGTCAAATATTGAGAATTTATCAACTACAAGAGCAGACAAATCAGTGGAATGGAATGGAGAGTCCAGGAATAAAGTCGTCTAAATAGGAAATTTTGGTATATGGTAAACAGGTCAGTGCGGAGAGTTAGATTAGTCAGTTACTCTTTAAGAAGAAACTAAGTGCTTGTAACATGCCTGTAGACATTAGGGCTCCAGGAATAATAAAGTAGTCCTCCTGGGGTTTACCTTCTAGCAGAGCAAACATAAAGAGTGATTACACTTAGTAATGTTGTTAAGTGCTGCAAAGGACTAGGAGTAACAATGGGATGTAATTCAAGGGAACCTTATCTAATGGGGCTAGAAGTGAGGAGGTGTCAGAGATCACTTATTTGAGGAAGTCAGGTGTAAGCTGGAACCTAAAGGTGGGAAAAAGTGTTTCCAATAGATGAGACAACCCTTCAATAAATGGATTGAAATGAAATGGAATCCCGCACTCCTTAGTACGCAAAAATAACAGTTTTAATAGAAACAGTTTAAAAGTGAGATCTAAATCATTAATGAATTTCCATTAAAAAAAAAAACTTTGGGTATAGAAGTCTTTTGAAGTGTAGTATAAACTGCAGAAATCAGAGTGGGGTAGCATGATAAATGTGCCTACATAAAAATTTTAAAGTGATAATGAAACACCGTTAAAGAAGGCTGAAAGACAAGAAAGAAATGGGAGAAAGAAAGCAACCCATGAAACAAAGATTTACTCTTCCTCTTTACACACTGAACTTAATAAGGAATAAGATCACCACAGAAAAATGTGTTCACCTTCACTAATAAAGAAATACAAGTTAAGTCTAGATATTTTTCCCTATCTGATGGGCTAAGATTTTAATCAAGGATTATTTTTATGTGGCACATTTAAATGTCCTTCAGAATAACATTGGTTAGATATATTATAGTAAATAACTATAGTGGAATATTGTGCAAAAATGAAAAATGTAGACATTTAATGACAAAGATGTCTGTTAGATACTGTCTAGTGAAGAAAGCAGGTTAGAAATGTGGACTAGGGTATTATTTATATGAAATTAGAGACACATGTCCATGTGGCTCTATACTCATAGAAGACTGTCTAGAATGTTAACCAGAGTGTGAGAGTCATTAGTTCCATGTTGTCAAATTTTGGATGACAGAAGTTTGTCTTGTGAGCGTGAATATTTTTTAAAACAAGGTGTTTAGCTGGTTTCTGAATTAATATTTAGTGTTAGTCTCTTATGCTTTCAGTTTTTCAGGTAAAAGTTGGTATTTTATATTATCTTTTTTTAAAAAATTGAGACAGTCTCACTCTGTCACCCAGACTAGAGTGCAGTGCAGTGGCACCATCTTGGCTCACTGCAACCTCGCCTCCTGGGTTCAAGCAGTTCTCATGCCTTGGTCTCCCGGGTAGCTGGGATTACAGGCACCCGCCACTGTGCCCGGCTGATTTTTTTGTATTTTTAGTAGAGATGGGGTTTCACCATGTTGGCCAGGCTGGTCTTGAACTGCTGACCTCAAATGATCTACCCGCCTTGGCATCCCAAAGTGCTGGGATTGCAGGTGTGAGCCACCGCGCCTGGGTACTAAAAAATTAGCGGGGCATAGTGGCAGGCCTGCAATTCTAGCTACTTGGGAGGCTGAGGCAGGAGAATCGCTTGAACTTGGGTGGCAAAGTTTGCAGTGAGCCGAGATAGCACCACTGCACTCCAGTCTGGGCGACAGAGTGGGACTCTGTCTCAAAATTGATTTTCTGCTGTAGATATATTCTGATTATCTGAATCATTTGATTTTCTGCTGTAGATATATTCTGATTATCTGAATCATCAGAGACATTAATTTTCTATTTATATGAGTTCCTGACAACTTTAACTTTCTGATAATCCTCCTTTTTGTAATGTGTTGGCATTTCAATTGATAATATGATGTCATTGAAATATGCTGTAGTCAAAGTATCTATAAAAAGATATTTATTAGTCTTAGGAGAAGTGATATGGTTTGTTTCATTTGAATGATTTTTCTGGAGGTACAGTAAGATATAGTAACCTTTGACACAAAGCCTAAATAAGACCTTAATTAAAAATATTGGAAATTCCTTTTGAGTGTTGAATTACTTTTAAAATTGAAAATCTCCTGTTTGTATATAAAGAACATTGTAGTTATTGTAACCTGGGCTTTACAGCCTAAAAAGTAATTGACCAGATTATGCATTAATATTTTTGCTGGTTATATTGGTTTTGCAAAGTGAAAAGTGTTTTTAAAATTTTTTCCAATCTATTGCTTTTCCCTTTTGAATAGTAAGCTATTTCAGGAGGCCAGGGAACATGTCTTATCTGAATTCATTGGAAACATTGTGCTAAGTATTTACTACTATCTTCCCCGCCCACTCCCGCTTAAGGTCTGCTCTACTATCTTCTGTCCAGAGGTTTGCTATTTAGTTAAAACTCTAGGTAGTACTTGGCATATATTCTTGATGTATTAGATATGGAACACCTCTGTATTTAGATACATATTTTATGAAAAGCTAATATGTAATTTATTTTATATAAAATGTTTGAAGTTACACTTTTTTGTTATATTTCTTCTCCTTTCTCAGTAAATTAAAAATATTTCAAAAGAACGTTTAGGAAGCAAGTCTATTATGTAGAGTGAGACACATGTAATAATTTTATTTTTAAGATGATTTGTGTGGTAAGATAAATTGTTTACTAAAGCTAATATGTTTAAATTGTTTTAACTAAAATTATTAATAAAATGAGTTCATTTGTATAAAATATAGCCTACCCATGTAAAATATTACTCTTCATAGAGTAATATTTAATCCTTAAGTTTTAGTTGCAGTACTGTTAAAATACTAATAGCTTAACTTCCCAAGATTCAATTATTTAAAAACAATATTTAGAAAAAAAAATAGCAAAAACTCAGTCTACTAGTTTACATATATGTATACACACACCCACACACACACATACACACACACATGTATATACTCATATATATGAGAGTAGACTGAATTTTTGCGGCTTTTTTTGCTGCTTGCAATATTATATATATGCACATGTATACACACACCTTAATTTGCTATAATTTGTACCAGATAGCTTTTATTTCCTCTGAGTAAAAAGGTTATTATCTTGTTTTATTTTTATTCAGCTTCTTGCTTTTCCCTATAGAAAATCAGGTTTTTGGAGAGCTCTAACAGTGTGCAGTTGCTGGGCTCTTATCCTTTCTGTTTAAATAATGCAGGTACTTTGATGGAAACCTGGAGAAGCTCTTTGCTGAGTGTCATGTAATTAATCCAAGTAAAAAGTCTCGAACACGCCAGATGAATACAAGGTCATCAGCACAGGATATGCCTTGTCAGATCTGCTACTTGAACTACCCTAACTCGGTGAGTATCTGGTAGTTTAAGGCTAGTGCTGACTTTGTATTTCAGAGGGTAAATCAACTTCCATTATTTAGACAAAGGAAAATCTGTGGGACTTTGAGTAGTAGCCTCTAAGCCATAACCTATCAATGTATTCAGTGTGAGGAAAGGAAGGAAAAGAGTAAGAGCTTGGTTCCTCTTCCCTCCAACCCCTATTTGTTTTTTAAAGCAGCAACAACTTATCCAAGTTGTCATTTATAGACCTAAATCTTTCGGGAGTTTATTTTATCACTACGGGGAGAATTGTGTAATAGGTAGGCAGTGAGTAGAATTGTTTCTTATCCGAATTAAAATAGATTTAAACTGTGTTTTTTAAATATCCAGAAACACTCATAAATATTGTTAATACTTTTTGCTAGGGAACTCTCAGAATTCTTCAAAAGATAAAATTTTCACTTAATCAAATCCATTCAAATGGAGATTGTTAAATATGGTATGTGGGGACCGACTTGGAACAGAACCAGCGATAAGGAAGACAACCAAATAACTGATGTTAATCCTAAGTACAAATATCCTTCCTAAACATTTATTGAACTGAAGCTGGGCTCAGTGGCTCATGCCTATAATCCCAGCACTTGGGGAGGCCAAGGCAGGCAGATCACTTGAGGCCAGGAGTTTGAGACCGTCCTGGCCAACATGGTGAAAACCTGTCTCAACTAAAAATACAAAAAAATTACCCTGCCGTGATGGTGCGTGTCTATAATCCCAGCTACTTGGGAGGCTGAGGCGTGAGAATTGCTGCCTGGAAGTCAGAGGCTGCAGTGAGCTGACATCGTGCCACTGTATTCCAGCTTGGGTGACAGAGTGAGACTCCGTCTCAAAATATAAAATAAAATTTACTGAACTGAGATGATTTACTTACTTGATGCTTTACTTGAGTGTTTACTAAGGAAGTTTAGTCTTAAGATGTCTTAAGATATCTAAGAGATAACTTAATTCCATGATAATTACAACTGTCTTGTTCATGTTCTCTGCTTTAATTGTTAAACAGCTCTTTCTAATAATTACTGTATACCAAGTCTTAGACACTGTTATTTTCACAATTAATCCGTTAATGGGGTCTCACTATGCCACCCAGGCTGGAGTGTTATGGCTATTCACAGGCACAGTCATAGTGTACTACAACCTTTATCAGACTCTTAAGTTCAAGTGTTCCTCCTCCCTCAGCCTCCCAAGTAGCTGGAATTACAGACATGCACCATCAAGCCTGGCTAATATTTATATTGAAGGATTTTTATTGTTTATCTTAGAGTTGTATATGTGTATCTCTAATGGGGTCCATTTGCGGGAAGTTAACTTGTTCATATGTACAAGTGATAAGAAAAGTTTTAAAAGAAAATTAAGTACTCTTAGAGAAATAGAATGATCAGTGAGTTATTTAGCAGGTAAAGTGGTGAACTGAATTTTCAAATTCTCAAGTTCTGATCATAATTCTAACATGAAATTTTTGGCTTTAGGGGGAAGTAAGCCATTTAATGTCACTGGATTTTTCTTTTTTCTTTTCATTCTTTCTTTCGAGATGACCTTGCTCTGTTGTCCAGGCTGGAGTGCAGTGATGTGATCACTGCAGCCTCAAACTCTGGGACCACAGGCGCATGCCACCATGTCTGGCTGATTTTTCTGGTGTGTGTGTGTGTGTGTGTGTGTGTGTCTGTCTGTCTGATTTTTCTGGTGTGTGTGTGTGTGTGTGTGTTTTGTTTTGTTTTGTTTTGTTTTTTGTAGAGACAGGGTTTTACCGTGTTGCCCAGGCTGGTCTGGAACTTCTCTGAGCTTAAGGAGTCTGCCCACCTGGCCGCTGAAAGTGCTGGCATTATAGGTGTGAGCCGCCGTGCTCCTCCAGTTTTTTTTTTTTTTTTGAGAGGGATTCTCGCTCTGTCACCCAGACTGGAGTGCAGTGGTGCAATCTAGGCTCACTGCAAGCTTCGCCTCCCGGGTTCACGCCATTCTCCTGCCTTAGCCTCCTGAGTAGTTGGGACTACAGGCGCCTGCCATCAAGCCCGGCTAATTTTTTGCATTTTTAGTAGAGACGGGGTTTTACCATGTTAGCCAGGATGATCTTGATCTCCTGACGTCGTGTTCCACCTGCCTCAGCCTCCCAAAGTGCTGGGATTACAGGCGTGAGCCACCGTGCCTGGCCTCTTTTCTTTTCTTTCTTTGTTTTTTTTGGCATGAGTTTTGCTCTTGTTGCCCAGACTGGAGTGCAATGTTAGTCTTGGCTCACTGCAGCCTCCGCCTCCCAGGTTCAAGTGATTCTCCTGCCTCAGCCTCCCAAGTAGCTGGGACTACAGGCGCCCGCTGCCACACCTGGCTAATTTTTTATTTTTAGTAGAGTTGGGGTTTCACCATATTGGCCAGCCTGGTCTTGAACTCCTGACCTCAGGTGATCCACCCACCTTAGCCTCCCACAGAGCTGGCATTACAGGTGTAAGCCACCGCACCCAGCAGTTTCTTTTTCTTTCTGAGTTGAATAAGATATTCTTTCAATTTTCTTCCAGCCTGAAAACTGTATCATTTCTCTTACCTTAAATCACAATTCTAATTTGAATATTTTAAAAAAGTACTACTGTTACAATATATTAAATTCATATTTTGACTATTTTATTGTCTTTAACAGATTCTCTTTGCCAGTTGAGTTTTACGTAGTGCTTACAGTTAAATGCTTCTGTGAGGTAGTACTAAGACCCAGGTTTTACAAGATTTCCTTACTTCTTGGTGTTTTTCCTCCTGCTCTATCATAGCCAGTTCCTTCTTAATTTAAATCTTAACTCTGATTTGAGTACTGAAGCTAGCTGCTTACAAATATCCACTGTAACTTTCTCACTGTTTTTGGTATTGTCTAACAGTCTCAACAAACTAGAATTCAAAATCATGACTTGAGATTTACAGTGTAAATTTTTGTTTTGTACTTGTAACTGATGATGGAGAACCTATTCATTGAACACACTAGGCACTACTCTAAGAAACAATGGAGAATAAATACATAATTCCTAACTTCAAATAATTTACGGGTTAGTTGGGTAGATAAGTAGTAAGGTGACATATTCAGAAAGAATGATAAGTGCTTTGGCAGGGCAAATATAAGATACGATACTGTGGGAACGTGTTGGAGGGATACCTAACCCAGTTTTTGATCAGGGAGGACTCACCACAGAAATTCACAGAAATTGGAGCTAACATCTGAAGGCATGGTAGTTAGGCTAACCAGGAAAATGTAGCAATACAGAATCCAAAGGAGGAGAGAATGTGCTTTCAAGAACTGGGGGATGGTAAATAGTACTAAAAGGTCCGGGCGCGGTGGCTCACGCCTGTAATCCCAGCACTTTGGGAGGCCGAGGCGGGCGGATCACTAGGTCAGGAGATCGAGACCACGGTGAAACCCCATCTCTACTAAAAATACAAAAAATTAGCCGGGCGTGGTGGCGGGCGCCTGTAGTCCCAGATACTCAGGAGGCTGAGGCAGGAGAATGGTGTGAACCTGGGAGGCGGAGCTTGCAGTGAGCCGAGATCGCGCCACTGCACTCCAGCCTAGGCGACAGAGCAAGACTCTGTCTCCAAAAAAAAAAAATAAAATAAAAAATAAATAAATAGTACTAAAAGGTTCAGAGAAAAGATTTAAAAAGTTAATTTGAAATGAAGTGAAGGAGTGAGGTAGAATGAGAAACCAAACTTCATGGGCTAAAGAATCATTGACTTGAAGGTGGGAAAGGAAATGGAAGCAATAAATGTAAACAAATTACTCTTTTACAAGAAATTTTCCCATGCAGGTGATAGGACAAGATAGCAAAAGGAACAACATGGGTTGGCAAGTAAGTTAAAAGCACTATGGAAACTGCTAAGTGTTCCGAAAAGTATCATGACAAAACTAGGATGTCCTTTCCTCATAATTTTTAGATAAATATAGAAAGACAAGTTGAACCTCTAGAGTTTTGAAAGTAAATGTCACCTGAAATTCTTCATGAAGCTTTATTATTGGATGAGTGAGTTCTTTACTTACATTGTATAACTCCCACATTTTACTACTCTCCAAGCATTTGTACTTTTTTATTATATATATCTTCAGTATCTTTATCCTTCCAGAAAGCAATTTTTGTTTACAGCATCACATGCACATTTTAAAATAAGTACTTTGGTAGCTTAGTTTACAACCTCTTTTGAGTTAACTGTCCTGAGTGGCTGCTTTTAAAAAACAATGTCCTGAGACATTGGAGCACTTTTTTGAATTCATAGATTCCACTCTCCAACCCCAGTCCTTCCCAAGTGTGTTAGAAGCTAATTTTTTAACCTCTAGCAACTTAATGTTTTAGGTTAAAGTAGTTTAGATAATAGCTGTACTGGCCCACCACTGTACTGGGAAATGTAGCTTCGACTACAGTGTCTCTCTATTTTTTTTTTAAATGGAGTCTTGCTCTGTCGCCCAGGCTGGAGTGCAGTGGCATGTTCTCGGCTTACTGCAACCTCCACCTCCTGGTTTCAAGTGATTCCTGCGTCAGCCTCCCAGGTAGCTGGGATTGCAGCCGCCCACCACCACACCCGGCTAATTTTTGTAATTTTAGTAGAGATGGGGTTTCACCATGTTGTCCAGGCTGGTCTCCAACTCCTGACTTCAAGTGACCCCCCAACCTCGGCCTCCCAAAGTGCTGGGATTACAGGAGTGAGCCACCACGCCCGGCCAGTGTCTCATTTTTATGAAGTAAATAATTTGTATATTTTGGCTGTGTGCGGTGGCTCAAGCCTGTAATCCCAGCACTTTGGGAGGCCGAGACAGGCGGATCATGAGGTCAGGAGATCGAGACCATCCTGGTTAACACGGTGAAACCCCATCTCTACTAAAAAAAATACAAAAAAACTAGCCAGGCGAGGTGGCGGGCGCCTGTAGTCCCAGCTACTTGGGAGGCTGAGGCAGGAGAATGGTGTAAACCTGGGAGGCGGAGCTTGCAGTGAGCTGAGATCTGGCCACTGCACTCCAGCCTGGGCGACAGAGCGAGACTCTGTCTCAAAAAAAAAAAAAAAAAATTATTTGTATATTTTAAGAAGAACATATGTGAAGTAGGTAAAGGCGGAGTTGAAATTGTGAGGAAGGGTGGTCTACCCTCCCATACCCCATCCTTGATGCCCCTCTGTGGAATCTTGGTGTTGCTGGAAACACTGCTTGAAAATATGTAGGTCCTGCCCTATATTCCTTTTAACACATTACGTTTTATACACAAGGGAACTGGTGTATAAATACCTAGGTATAATGACCCTAGATCATTTGTTCAGTTTTTATAAACAAAGGGGTTTAGTTGCTGTGTATGTAAAGTGATGCAGATAAATGAAACCTTTAAGAGTGTATTATTTAGTTTCTTTAAGTCCATTAATTTCTTTTGTAGATATTTCATGTATTTTTCATGTACTCTTGATCGGATGTATTTGTGATATAAACAGGGATAAATTTAGGGAATAGATAATATGATCCCCTGGGTTAGGGGAAAGCCCAGGGAGCCATGTAGGTGAACCCAGCTCAAGGTTATGAGGAAACGAATATATCAGAGGACGGAGAAGGAAAGGAAAGTGAGATAGACAGGAAGATATCTGTGATAATAATACATTCCTCTAAAGCACAATGAATATGTATCTTTAGACCACAGATTTGTTTTTTGGTTTTTGGTATTTTTATTTTTTTGCTCTATCTTTCGACATACATGTATGATTTATTTTCCTAACTTTAATCTTGGTATGTGATTAGAAAAGTTATTTTAAAAGAATAAAAAGCTTTTATCTATGTGCTGAAGTTGTAACAAGGTTGAAAGAGGTACATCTCACACGTGTGTGAAAACCCAATGATTACATTTATGAACTATCTTTTTATCTTTTTTTCTATCTTTTTATCTTAAAATGAGCTCTAGACTAGAAGTCAAAAAGGTTGAGACTTAAAAAGTGATTACTTGGTAGCCATTGTGACCATTGATCTCTCTTAAGGATTCCTACTTGAAAAAAGAATGAAGCACATATAAGCGTTTATATATGTTTTTAAGTTTTGAATAAAACATTTTAGAGTTGCTGATATATATATTTACTGTATTTGTCTTTTACAGAATACCCCTTACTGTAATAGCCTTAAAAATCAGGGTCCATTAGTGATGTGGTAACAAGTTAGATCTCCTTCTCTGATGAGGAGTAATGATAATAGACTCCCTTTAAGCTTGATATATATTTTACATGTCATTCTTTCAGTAAACCTAATTGCAGGACTGATACACTTCATATATATATATATATATATATATATATATATATATATATATATATAATTATTTTGTAAAAAAATGAGATGAAGTCTCACTCTGTTGCCCAGGCTGGAGTGCAGTGGTGTGATCTCGGCTTACTGCAACCTCCGCCTCCCAGTTTCAAGCGATTCTCCTGCCTCAGCTTCCCGAGTAGCTGGTATTACAGGTGTGTGCCACCACACCCAGCTAACTTTTGTATTTTTAGTAGAAACGGGGTTTCACCATGTTGGCCAGGTTGGTCTCGAACTACCCGACTTCACGTGATCCACCTGCCTCAGCCTCCCAAAGTGCTGGGATTACAGGCATGAGCCATCGTACCCAGCCCTCTCATACATTTCTTTTCATGTCTTTGTCTATGTATTTAAAAAATATAGTTGATATGCTATATATAGAATTTCTATCCTAACCAGATATTTGTATCTAATATCATAAGTAGCATCAGGAATATTATAGGTACATGTCACATAATGGCTAAATAAAAAGTCTAAGGGAATTTTAAAATACCCTTTATAAGAGCCACAAAAAGAATAAAAGAGCTAGGAATAAACTTGATAAGAAATGTGAAAGATCGCTTTGAAGAAAACTTCAAATACTAAGATAAAAGGATGACTTGAATATTTGAGATAGAAGAAATAGGAAAATCTTGAAAAAGAAGATTAGATTGACAGGGGAGAGTAGAGTGAGGACTAGTCCTACTAGATACAAGAATACTAGATACAAGATACTAGATACAAGATACAGAACAGTGGAACAGGATAGAGTCAAATATATATGAGGAGAGTTTAGTGTATTATCAAGGAGGCATTTCAAATAAGGTAGATTATTTGATACATGGTAGCAGTGGAACAGGATAGAGTCAAATATGCATGAGGAGAATTTAGTGTTTATAGGGGAGGCATTTCAAATAAGGTTGATTATTTGATACATGGTGTTGGAGCAACTTGGTAGCCGTAAGGAATAGAAACTTAAGATTCCTACCTAGCTTCATAAATAAAAGTTAATGAATTCGCAAGTCATAAATTCAACAGTGATGAGTTTCACTGTGTATGAATAAGGAGCTTCTGTATGGCAACAAAATATGAACACTAAGAATTAAAGTGGGGGAAAAGATTTCCCCTACTTATAAATGGCCTATTTCCTACATAAGTAAAAAGCCCCCGTAAATAAGTGAAAAACTCACAGCAAAGTTGGCAAAATATATGAAGAGAGTATACAGAAAAGGAAATATACAGTGTGAAAATTTTTTTGAAATATTATAACTTCATTTATAATAAAAGAAATTCAAATGAAAACTAGAAGTTAGTGCATTTTTCACCTATTAGATTGGCAAAGATCAAGGAGTTGGATCATATACTACCTTGTCATGGACATGAGAAACCAAGTACTCTTGCACAGTGTAAATGATGACAACCTCTTTGCAGGGGAGCCTGATGATAGCTATTAGGTTGTAAATGTATATATTTATTATAATGTCACCTCTACGGATTTGTCGTAAGATATATTCATAAGATCACAAAGATATATATATAGTCAATGCAGTAATGTAGTAGGGGAAAAAAGGGCAGTATAAAGGTTCATTAATAGTAGACTGTAAATAAAATTGTGGTACCTTCCTATAAAGAGGCAAACTTGCACCAGTGTGATACCACATGAGAAATCCATTGGATTTTGTTTTTTTGTTTTTTTAAGACGGAGTCTTGCTCTGTCACCCAGGCTGAAGTGCAAGGGTGCGATCTTGGCTTACTGCAACCTCCGCCTCCTGGGTTGAGGGGATTCTGCTGCCTCAGTCTCCTGAATAGCTGGGATTACAGGCATACAGTACCACACCTGGGTAGTTTTTTGTATTTTTAGTAGACGCAGGGTTTTCGCCATGTTGGCTTGACTGGTCTCGAGCTCCTGACCTCAAATGATCCGCCCGCCTTGGCCTCCCAAAGTGCTGGGATTACAGGCGTGAGACACCTTGCCCAGCCCTATTGGATTTTTTTAGACAACAACAACAAAAAACAAGATGTAGAAGAGAATTTGTGGTACTGTTACAGTGTGTGTGTAAGTGTGTACATTAGAACACCTCTGGAAGAATATGTAAGCAACTGGAAATAGCAGTTGCCTCCGGGTAGAGGAAACAAACAACAGGGATGGGAATGAGGGAGGCCTTTTTTTTTTTTATTGAGACAGTCTCACTCTGTCACCCAAGCTGGAGTGCAGTGGCCCGATCTTGACTTACTGCAACCTCCGCCTCCTAGGTTCAAGCGATTCTCCCGCCTCAGCCTCCCAAGTAGCTGGGACTCCAGGTGCCTGCCCCTACACCTGGCTAATTTTTGTATTTATAGTAGAGACAGGGTTTCACCATTTTGGCCAGGCTGATCTTGAGCTCCTGATCTCAAGTGATATACCTGCCTCAACGCCACACTTGTCTAATTTTTGTGTTTTTAGTAGAGACAGGTTTCGCCACATTGGCCAGGCTGGTCTTGAACTCCTGACTGTAAGTTATCCGCCCACGTCTGCCTCCGGTAGTGCTGGGATCACAGGTGTGAGCCACCGCACCTGGCCTAGGGAGGCTTATTTTTCAGCATAAACTCTGTACTTGTACTGTTAAAAAAATTTGTTTTTAATCATAAGTCTGTATAACTTACTCAATTAAAAATAATTTAGTGGTAAATTATTGCAAAATGTTCTTTAAAATAAGGTAACCATTGTTTGAATCTTTTTAAAAGACATAATCCTCCAGATCATCTAATATTATTTAAAGTGTTTACTTAGTGTCCCATTACAGGATACAGCTTCATTTCAGGATCCCTTAACTCTAACATTTTAGAACAAAGTGTTAGTTACTGTTATCCTTAGCTATTCTGAATAAGTCTTTTCATAACAGGTTTATTGAAATATAATTTATATACTATCCAGTTCACCCATTTAAAGTGATTTTAGTATATTCTATAGAGTTGCGTGCCATCACCACAATTTTAAAAACACTTGATAACCCCCCAGGAGATACTTTTTAAAATTCACCCCCTAATTCCTCCCAAGTCCCCCAGCCCGTAGGCAGCTGCTCATCTGTTTTCTTTGTCAATGGATATACCTATTCTGGACATTTCATGTAACAGAATCAAACAAGGCTTGACATGGTGGCTCACGCCTGTAAACTCAGCACTTTGGGAGGCCGAGGTGGGTGAATCACGAGGTCAGGAGGTGGAGACCAGCCTGGCAATATGGTGAAACCCTGTCTCTACTAAAAATACAAAAATTAGCTGGGTGTGGTGGCGCGCTCCTGTAGTCCTAGCTACTTGGGAGGCTGAGGCACAAGAATTGCTTGAACCTGGGAGGCGAAGGTTGCAGTGAGCCGAGATGGCGCCACTGCACTCCAGCCTAGGTGACAGAGCGAGACTTGGTCTCAGAAAAAAAAAAAAAAAAGAAAAGAATCAATATGTGATCTTTTATGACTGGCTTATTTTCAGTCTTTTACAAGAAATTTCACTATGCAAGTGATAGGAGAAGAACCTTGAAGACAAGGTTCATCTATATTGTGGCCATGTATCAGTACTTTATTTCCTTTTATGGCTGAATAATATTTTATCTGTGGAAATTATATGGAAACAATACTTTTCTTCTTCAGTTGATGGACATCTGGATTTTCATTTTTTGGCTGTTATGAATAATGCTATAATGAACATTTGTGTACTAGTTTTTGTATGGATGTATGTTTTCCTTTCTTTCAAGTATATACCTAGGATTGGAATTGCTGAGTGATATGGTAACCCTATGTTTAATATTTTGAGGAACTGCCTGATTGTTTCCAAAGTTGCTGTGCCATTTTACATCTCTATCAACAGTGTACGAAGGCTCCAATTTTTTACATCCCCACCAACACTCATTATTAATATTATCTGTCTTTTTTTTTTTCCGAATAGAGCTTCACTTTGTTGCCCAGTGTGGAGTGCAGTGGCGTGATGACAGCTCACTGTAGCCTTGACCTCTCAGGCTCAAGTGATCTTCCCACCTCAGCCCCCCTGAGTAGCTGGGATTACAGGCATGTGCTGCCACACCTGGCTAATTTCTTAATTTTTTGTGGAGACAGAGTCTCACTATGTTGCCCAGGCTGGTCTTGAACTCCTTGCCTCAAGTAATCCTCCCCTCTCAGCCACCCAAAGTGCTGGGATTACAGATATGAGCCAGTGTGTCCTGCTTTCTCTGTCTTTCTAATTATAGCTGTTCTAGTGAGTGTGAAGTGGTGTTGCTTTGTTTTGTTTGAGACAGGGTCTCATTCTTTTGGCCATGCTGGAGTGCAGTGGTGTGTGATCTCAGCTCACTACAACCTCTGCCTCCCAGGCTCAGGCAGTGCTTCCACCTCAGCCTCCCAAGTAGCTGGGACTCCAGGCATGCGTCATCATGGCTGACTAATTTTTGTATTTTTTGTAGAGACAGGGTTTTGCCATGTTGCCCAGCCTTCGTGGTGGTTTTGATTTGCATTTCCATGATGCTGAATGATACTGAGCATTCTTTCATATGCTCATTTGTCTGTCTTTTTATATTTAATACAGATGTTGTTGCCCGCCATTCCTAAGATGTATGTGTGTTCAGTGTATTTGCATGTCCAGATTTCACCATGAAAAGTTCATTTTAGGAGCCCATCTATTGTCAAACTGGACATTTGAGCCACTGTAAGAAATGTGACCTTATCAAGCCCTATTGAGTCACTGTTTATAGTGATTTTTCTGATCATGTCTTTGTTAAGTTCATGTTTTATTTTTCTTACAGTATTTCACTGGCCTTGAATGTGGACATAAGTTTTGTATGCAATGCTGGAGTGAATATTTAACTACCAAAATAATGGAAGAAGGCATGGGCCAGGTAAAGACACCGAGTTGTTTCTCACTTTTTTGTTGAATTTCCTATGGTGTTCAGACCCTTTCACAAATTTGCACAAATAAAAACAGGTGAAGCTTTGTGTATCATGAATCGCATGGGGAACATTTTTCTAGATTCAAACAACTAAAGGTAGTAGGCTTTTTCCTAAAGTAATGTGGCATTCCAGTTAAAGAGCCACTCCAGGTAATGTTTTCTCAGCCGGCATCAGTATTGGTAGATGTGAACTGAAGCTTGTTGCACAGTTTTGTAAGATTATCTTGCTTTTACCTTTAAAGTTGTGTGTTTAAAAACCAATCACTCAGGTTAGCAAGTCTAGTTGCTTTATGGTGATAAAAATACTCTCACACATATTTCCTTTAAGGAGAAAGGGAAGGATTGAGATCCTATAAACATTAAGGTATTCCCAGAACCTAGCAAAGTGCCTGGCAATGGTAAGCATTCATTAAATATTTGTTGAATGAAGACAGTTTAAATTTCAATCTTTTTCAGACTATTTCGTGTCCTGCTCATGGTTGTGATATCTTAGTGGATGACAACACAGTTATGTAAGTATTTTTGATAGATTCTGCATGTGAATATTGGTTAGTTGGTTAAACCAAATTAATTTTTACTTAGCACCTCAAAGGAAGTGAAACTTCTCAAAGTCTGAAGAAACTTTTACATCTACATTCCATTCCTTAGTAGCAGTACAAAAGTCCATTTGTAACTTGGTTAAACGCCTGATCACTATTCTTACAAACTTAGAAATGCACGGTAGCTAGCTAGATTTTGATAAACCTTGGGATTGGAGATTAGATTGTGCATATGTGTTAGTTGAGGTGCTCTTGGAAGCAGATCCCAAGATAGAAAAAAAAGTGAAACTGACCCATTGTGGAAGAGCATATGTGTAAGGTAAACAGCAGGAGCAGATAGACATTGATGTAAGCCTGACATCTGTTAAAGGCAAGAAAGAAGGAAGATTCAACAGGAAGAGACTTCACATGATACAGCTATGAGAGTCTTTAGCAGCCCTGTGGGGGAACTTCTGTGCATAGATTGCCTATAGAGGGATACCTTAATAAGTAGAAAGAGCTGGGCCCAGTACGCTTGATATGCTCAGTCATCGACGGAGACTACCCAAGGAATCGTGGTCTTTGCTGAAACACTGCTACTGATTTCAGATACACTACAGCTGGAGGCAAGCTGGAGGCTTTCAGCTAACAACTCTTCTTGTGAAAGGTTCTTTCTTTTTTTTCTTTCAACTTTTATTTTAGGTTCAGGTGTACATGTGCAGGTTTGTTACATGGGTAAATTCCTTGTCGGTAAGCTTTGATGTACAAATGATCCCATCACCCAGGTAGTGAGCACAATACCTGATAGTTTTTCAACTCTTGCCATCCCACGCTACTCACTCTAATAGTCCCCACTGTCTTTTATTCTCATCTTCACGTGTATTCGCCGTTTAGCTCCCACTTAAAAATGAGAACATGCGATATTGAGTATTTCTGTGTTAATTCATTTAGAATGATGACCTCTAGCTGCATTTGTATTGCTGCAAAGGACATGATTGTGCTGTCTTTTTTATGACTGCGTAGTGTTTCATGGTGTACATGTGCCACCATTTCTTTATCAGTCCACTGTTGATGGGCATCTAGATTGATTTCATGTGTTTGCTATTGTGAATAATGCCACAGTGAACATACTAGTGAATGTGTCTTTTTGGTAGAGTGATTTATTTTCCCTGTGATCTCACCAACATCTGTTATTTTTTTACTTTTTAAAATTATTTTTTTGTTTTAATTTTTTTTACTTTTAAATAATATTCCTTATGACTGGTATGAGATGATATGGTACATCATTATGGTTTTGATTTGCATTTCTCTGATGATTAGTGTTATTGAACTTTTTTTGAATCTGTTGGCTGTGTGTATGTCTTCTTGAGAAGTGTCTATTCATGTACTTTGCCCCTTTTTTTTCTTTTTTTAAGTGAAAGCAAATTTATTAGAGAAGTAAAGAAACAAAGGAATGGCTACTTCATTGACAAAGTAGCTTGCTTATTTTTAAATGGGATTATTTGTTTTTTGCTTGTTTAAGTTCCTTTTTAGATTCTGGATATGAGGCTTTTTTTGGGTATATAATTTGAATATTTTCTCCCATTCTGTAGGTTGTCTGTTTACTCTGTTTTAATAGTTTCTTTAGCTGTACAGAAGCTCATAAGTTTAATTAAGTCCCACTTGTCAATTTTTGCTTTTGTTGCAGTTGCGTTTGGGGACTTTGTCATAAATTCTTTGCTAAGGCTGATGTCTAGAATGGTATTTCCTGGATTTTCTTCGAAGATTTTTGTAGATTGAGCTCTTACATTCAAGTATTTAATCCTTTAGTTAATTTTTGTATATGGTGAAAGATACAGGGGTTAAGTTTCATTCTTCTGCATATTGGTTTGCCCATGCTGGAGTGCAGTGGTACCATATCGGCTCACTGCAACCTCTGCCTCCTGGATTCAAGCAGTTCTCCTGCCTCAGCCTCCCGAGTAGGTGAGATTACAGGTGTACACCACCATGTCCAGCTAAGTTTTGTATTTTTAGTAGAGACAGAGTTTTGTCATGTTGGCCAGGCTGGTCTCGAACTCCTGACCTCAGGTGATCCGCCTGCCTTGGCCTTCCAAAGTGCTAGGATTACAGGCGTGAGCCACCGCACCCGGCCAATAACTATTTTCAGTTTGTGATGGCAACAAATCGTTGCCAAGAGAATTGTCTTATAAATGACCAGAGTGACACTTGCTGCCACCTTCTTGAGAATGCCTAGTCTCGAAGATGGATGCTCACTTTCTTTTACTTCCTTATCAATATCGGATAAACTAAGGGCAGAACCTTGTCCTAATAACTATTGGCTGACGTTTGCTGTCACCGGTCCTGGTGGTCCATGCCAGGTTTAGATAATTTTTTAGGCTAAGGTCAACTATCAGAAATCATTAGGATTTGTCATACCCAAAAAGCATTATGGGTAATACATGTGTAACTAAGGTGCATTTGTTTGGCAAGCAGGGCATCTGACTTTTGGCCTGATAACATTCCTTATTATTATTTATTGATATAAAATCTGTAACATAACACTCATTTTAATTACAGTCATCCTTGGTGTACTGGGGATTGGTTCCAGGACCTACACCCTACACCCTGAATATACCAATCTGCACATGCTCATGTCAGCCCAGAAGAAACCATGTATACAAAAATTCGACCATCCATATATGCAGGTTTCACATCCCACAAATAACTATTTTCGATCCACATTTGGTTGAAAAATATTCATGTGTAAGTGGACCCATGCAGTTCAAACCTGTGTTAAGAAGCAATGGTTTTTTTTTGTTTTTTGTTTCTTTGAGATGGAATCTCTCTCTGTTGCCCAGACTGGAGTGCAGTAGTGGCATGATCTCGGCTCACTGCAACCTCTGCCTCCTAGATTCAGGTGATTGTCCTGCCTCAGCCTCCTGAGTAGCTGGGATTACAGGTGCCCGCCACCATGTTCAGCTAATTTTTTTGTATTTTTAGTAGAGATGAGGTTTCACCCTGTTGGCCAGGCTGGTTTTCAACTCCTGACCCCAAGTGATCCGCCCACTTCTGCCTCCCAAAGTGCTAGGATTACAGGCATGAGCAATTGCTCCTGGCCAGCAACTGTATTTTTAAGTATGTAATCCAGTGGCTTTTAGTATATACATAATATTATTCTAGAAACATTACCTAATTGCAGACTGTTTTGATCACCTTATATCTATTAAGCAGTCATTCGCTACTCCTTTCTCCCTCTCTGGACATTTCATATAAATGGAATCATATAATATGTTGCCTTTTGTGATTGGCTTCTTTAATGTTTTCAAGATTCATCCATGTTGTATTATCAATCAACACTTTATTCCTTTTCATTGCTGAATAATGGTTCTATTATATGGACATTTCCATTTTTTACAGAAATGTGTTATGTGAACATATGAACATTTGTGTACAAGTGTTTCATTGAACACCTGTTTTTTTTTTTTTTTTTTTTTTTGAGACGGTGTCTTGCTCTGTCGCCCAGGCTGGAGTGCAGTGGCGTGATCTCCACTCACTGCAAGCTCCGCCTGCCGGGTTCAAGCCATTCTCCTGCCTCAGCCTCCCGTGTAGCTGAGACTACGGGCGCCCGCCACCATGCCTGGCTAATGTTTGTATTTTTAATAGAGACGGGGTTTCACCGTGTTAGCCAGGATGGTCTCGATCTCCTGACCTCGTGATCCGCCTGTCTCGGCCTCCCAAAGTGTTGGGATTACAGGCGTGAGCCACCGCACCCGGCCGTAAGCACCTGTTTTTAATCTCTTAAGTGTATATATACCTCAAAGGAGAATTGCTGGGTCATGTGGTAATGCTATGTTTAACTTTTTTTTTTTTTTGAGGTGGAGTCTCGCTCTGTTTAGGCTGGGTACGTGCGTGATCTCGGCTCTGTAAGCTCACCTCGGGTTGCCATTCTCACCTCAGCCTCCCCAGTAGCTGGGACTACAGGCGCTACCACCACGCCTGGCTAATTTTTTTTTTTCGTATTTTTAGTAGAGATGGGGTTTCACCGTGTTAGTTAGGGTGGTCTCGAACTCCTGACCTTGTGATCCGCCCGTCTCAGCCTCCCAAAGTGCTGGATTACAGGCATTGAGCCACCGTGTGACTGCTATGTTTAACTTTTGTGGAACCACATGAATTATTTTTAGACCACAGGTTCCACTTCTGTGAAACATGGAGATTTACTCATTTAAAAAATATTAATTGAACACTTTCTACAGGCCAGGCACTGTACCGGACACCTGGGTATCCTTTCTTGGGGTTGGGAGGAGAAAGACAATGATTATACAGATAACTGTCTAATTAAAATTATGATAATTTCTATAAAGGAGATGTTTAAGGTACCATGAGAATTGAGAGGGGATCTATATCCAAACAAGTGTAGAAACTCAGGAAAGGCTTCCTTGAGTAATACTTGATTGTAACTGAGTGAAGTAATATAGTAATAGCGTCTAATATTTTTTGAGTGCTTACTATCTGCCAGGCACTATTCTAGTCTCACAACCGTATTTCTGATATCTATTTTTACAGATTAGTAACCTGAGGAATGGAAAGTTCAAAGAATTTACCTTCAATTCATAGCTAGTGAGTGGTGAGGCCGGCATTCAAACCTCGGCTCTCCCATCTTAGAGCTCCATTATAGTATTCTTGTCTTTCCAAGGGAGGCAGCCTTATGCAAAACCTCTGATGAAGGGTGGTACTTACAGTTTTGAAGGAAATACAAGAATACGAATGTGATAGAAGTGCACTGAAAGTGGCACAGGACAGGGTGGGATCTTGTGGAAGGAGAGAGGCCTGTGAAGCTCAGAAGAGTCAGATGAGGCCAGATTGTCTGTTCATTTAAAATATTTTAATGGGGTTGAGCTACAGGCATGTTCTTCCTGTCTTTCTCAGTGGGAATTCTTTTTCTTGTAATACACTCAGGAGTGTTTACCATAGAATTAGTGAAACTTAAGCTTCAGGGTTCCTCACGACGTGGGCTCCTGTGAGTTCTGGAAATTCTTGTGAATTATAGAGTGTTCAGAAGAGGCCAGGATGCAACCAGTGAGCATTTCTGGTTAATTTCCAAGAGCTCTCAGAGGAAGAAGGCTCTTAAAATTATATGAGCTTTAGGTGTCACAAAACCTGGATCCATTTCTTAACATTTCTGTCAGCAATATCTGTCTCATTTCACATACTGATTTGGGTGGGGTGTCTGAAGGAAGGTGGCTGAGAATTGCTGTCTTTTAAGGCATGATATCAGAGTCAAAAGACCCTGAAATGTGCCTAAACTTGTCACTAGTTGGTAAGTCATTAGGCTGTAATAAAAACTGGGTAAAAGTAGAGTATTTAAAAAATAAGAACCATGGAAAAAAAAAGTCTACGAAAATAAAACTATACAGACTTTGAAATTATTGTTTTGATCAGTACAATTACATTTGTTGATAGCCTATGTGCATTTCAGTATTTACAGCTTAGGGCATAAACATGTTGTAGCCATTAGCATAAACAGCTTTGGAAACTATGTTTTATAAATGTGGAAAATACTCTTGACTGGAAACTTTCTAATCTATTTTTATTCTTGGTTTCAGGCGCCTGATCACAGATTCAAAAGTTAAATTAAAGTATCAGCATTTAATAACAAATAGCTTTGTAGAGGTAAGTGATTTGTTTTCCTTCTTGTAGGAAGGAATTCTGTTTATTAATAGAAATACTATTTTTAAAAATTATCATTTATTGACAGTAAAAAAACATCTTTACCATATTTCGAAGCATGCCAAAATACCTTTATTCTCAAAAGAGTATGACAGGCCGGGTGCGGTGGCTCACGCCTGTAATCCCAGCACTAAGGGAGGCCGAGGTGGGTGGATCATCTGAGATCAGGAGTTCAAGACCAGCCTGGCCAACATGGTGAAACCCCGTCTCTTCTAAAAATACAAAAATTAGCTGGGCGCAGTGGCACAAGCCTGTAATTCCAGCTACTTGGGAGGCTGAGGCAGGAGAATCGCCTGAACCTCGGAGCCGGAGGTTGCAGTGAGCCGAGATCGCGCCACTGCACCCCAGCCTGGATGTCAGAGCGAGACTCCCTCTTAATAGAAAGCAAAATAAAATAAAAGAGTATGAGAAACCAGTAAGTAGATCTCTCCATATATCTTGACCTTGGATAATAAAATCATTTTTAGTGTATTCTTTCTTTCTTTTTCTTTACCATAGCAGAGAATTGTAGTAGATTACTAATCGTGTCATGTTTAACCATGTTTGAGATTCTAACCTACTTCTTTCTGCTTTCGTTTAGGATTTCATTACCAGTAAATCTTGTTAATAAAGAATGCATATCTGCTATTGGACCATGCCTTTGCCCATTTGTTCTATGACTCCTTTGTGCTACAGTGGCAGAGTTGAGTAGTTGCTACGGAGGCTGTTCTGGCCTGCAAAACCAAAATTCTTTACCCTCTTGGCTCTTTACAGAGGAGTTGACCAGATCCTGTATGACAACATCAGTGTAACTTGGTCTTCTAATTCTAAAAAGTAATTATTTCTGTTAGAGATTAAACCTGGAAACAGCCTATTTTAGAAATAGAATATTATTTGAAATGGTCAATGGGCTTCTGAATTCTGGTGCAGAGTGTTTTGTTTCATAATAAAAATACTATAAAAGTTATATTTTCCTTTTGATGACCTAAAATGCACTCTTTGCCTGTGGTTTAGGAACTGGGGTTTTTTTTTTTCTTACAAGAGCTTTTTATGGGAGAAGTTGTATGTATATCCTTTAGCCTATCTTGGACTATCTTGAACTATTCTGTAGCACCTTCCTTGGTAAAGAGTATATCTGATTTTCTTGTGTCTTTTGAAAATTATCCTGCAGAAAATAGAACCATAAATAAATTAGTGCTTTTTGATGATCACATGCATAATGTTTTATTAAAGTTTCAGTGGGATTAAAAGAACATAGAACAAGAGATAATTCATGTATTTTATAAAACCGAGTCTTCAAGAATCAGTCATCTTAAAAACAACAACAACAACAACAAAAACAGTACATCTGAAAGTGTTGCTATAGAAGACCACAGCAAGTTTTCATAAGCTTGTGTCATCATCCCCCACTTGCCCCAGAGAAGCAATATAAATAATTGCTTGATGTACTATTAAATCTTGCATCATGACCTAGTTTAATTTGCTGCCTTTTTTTGAGGCAGGGCCTCGTCTCTGACCCAGGCTGGAGTGCAGCAGATGATCACAGCTCTCTGCAGCCTCACCTTCTGGGCTCAGTGATACTCTTGCCTCAGCCTCCTGTGTAATCGGGACTATAGGCACATACTACCATGACTGGCTAAATTCTTTTTTTTTTTTTTTTGTAGGTAGAGACAAGGTCTTGCTATGTTACCTGGGCTGATCTTGAGTGCTTGACCTCAAACAGTCCTCCCGCCTTGGCCTCCCTAAGTTCTGGGATTATAGGTGTGAGCCACTGTGCCCAACCAGCTGTCATTTTTTATTTTCTAACTTGTATTTCAGTGCAATCGACTGTTAAAGTGGTGTCCTGCCCCAGATTGCCACCATGTTGTTAAAGTCCAATATCCTGATGCTAAACCTATTGCAGCTGCAAATGTGGGCATAATTTTGCATTAAAGCAAGTGATTTCCTAAACTGAAATAGTGCACAAAGCGTTTTTATTTCTCCTGTTTATTCTTGGTAGTAAAATAGAAGAAAAAAAAATGTTTCCCTTTGGCAGGGAGATGTCTGATACTGGTTTAAAATAGTATATATCTCTTTGAGAATTGTATGAAAAGGTCACGTCTTAAAAAATTTTTCCTCTTTCCTTGATCTAACTTTTTTGAATTTTTTTTTATGGAGAAAATATACAACTCTAATCATATCTTCCTGTATGCTCCACTGTAACTTAAGGGAAGCAAATTTGTAGATTTGGTACTATACGTTTTCCTTTACTCTGCCAAATTTTAATGTTACTTATGCAAGGAAATGTGCAGGTAAATTCGGCTGATGTCTCAGCACCTTTAAGAGTTTTGCTGTGACTCTTCTTGCCCAGCTTTCTTGGTAACTTGGGCTTTTGGAGTTCTGTAGTATACTCTTCAGCCTCTGAATTCTAGATTTGAACTGCCAGGAAGTTACCAGTGCCACATATTCAGGGATGTCTTAATCAGTTCAGGCTCCTTTACGGTTGTTCTCGTTTTTTTCCGAAGTGAATAGGCTGAAAATTTTTCAGATTTTTGACTTCTTATTTCCTTTTGATTAACAGTTTATCTCTAGGTCATTCATCTCTTCTTGCATTTTCTAAAACATTGAAGAGAAGCTAAGCTGCATCTTCAACACTTTGCTTGGTAATTTCCTCAACCAGATATTCAGTTTCATATCTCTACCTTCCCCAAAACGATTCAGACAACTTCTTTGCTTTATAGCAAGGATGGCCTTCTAGTTTCTAACAGCATGTTCCTCATTTTCATCTGAGACCTCATTATAATGGCCTTTAATGTCCATTATTTCTAACAACATTCTGTTCATGGCCATTTATTTAGGTTTTCTCTATGATTGAGGCATTGCCCACACTTCTGTCTTTCTGAATCCTCACCAGAATTACCTTAACAGTTCAGTTCATTCACAGTGATCTAGGCTTTTCTAGCTTACTTGAAATGTAGCCTCTACTTACTACCTAGTTTCAAATCAGCTTTCACATTTTTGGTTTTGTTACAACAGCACCCTCACTTCTTGGTACCATTTTCTGTCTTCATGTTCAGGCTGTTATAACAAAAGACCATAAACTGGGTGGCTTCTAAACAACATAAATTTATTTCTTACAGTTCTTAAGGGTGAGAAGTCCAAGATCAAGGTGTAATCCAAAAGATTTGTTGTCTGGTGAGGGCCCGCTTTTCTGGTTCATAGATGATGCCTACTTGCTGGGTCCTCACATATGAATTGGAAGGACAAGGCAGCTCTCTGGGCCCTTTTTTTTTTTTTAAGGATGCCAATTCCATTCACCTCCTTAAGGCTCCACATCCTAATGCTGTCACATTGGTTATTAAGTTTTAACATACACATTTAACACACTAACATTTATATCCTGCTAGAAGTTTAAGATGCTTTTCTGTTCCTTTGAGGGTCTTGAGGAGTAAGAAGCCCGTCAAGCCAAGGGGCTCTAGACCCAGCAAATAGATTTTTTGTTTTGTTTTGTTTTGAGGGAGGGTCTCACTCTATCACCCAGGCTGGAGTACGTGGCACGATCTCGCACTGTAAGCTTTGCTTCCCAGGTTCAAGCGATTCTTATGCCTCCCGAGTAGCTGGGATTACAGGCGTGTGCCACCACGCCTGGCTTGCTTATTTATTTATTTATTTATTTATTTATTTATTTATTTATTTTAGAGACAGCATTTCACCATGTTGGCCAGGCTGGTCTTGAACTCCTGGCCTCAAGTGATCCACCTGCCTTGGCCCTCCCTGAGTGCTGGGATTACTGGCAAGAAGCACCATGGCCAACCAGATATTTTTTGGGGGATGGGGGGGTAGATATTTTATTGATATGCCATACCTCTCTTTTTTTCCTCCAAACATCTATAGAATTACACTTAACACATCATTAATAATAAATATTTCCAAAAAGAGCAGGTAAGCTCACAGAGATTGAATATGTGTAAAATACATACTGTTAGAATAAAGATTAAATATGCATTGTTATTTTAGAGAAAAGGTGGATAATACCTACTTTCCAATGTATTTTTAGCATGACACGTGTCAAACAAAGTATAGAGAATACAACAGTGAATACCCTATGTAGCTACAATCCAGCTAAAGCGAAATTAGTATTTTGTTTTTCTTCATTAAGAGATAAAACATGACACATATATTTGAAGCTCCTTGGTTCCATGTTCCTTCCCATTCCCCATCTTTCTTTTCAGAAATAACCATTTATCTTAACCTGATTTAAATCAATAGTAGTTTGTTTCTCTCTTTAGCAAAGGATTTTTTGCCATTTGTAAATTACTTAATTAGCTAATCTGTCGTTTTATTATTTTTTTTCTTAAGCATTTGTGTTTGTTAATTATCCTTCTTTTACAAATGTATGTCATGAGCTTAGAAAACAAAAGTGAATTACCGATTGTCTGATGTTTTAGTAGTAGTTAGTCTTTTTTTTTATACCTTGCCCAATTTTCATTTCCTCTGCTGGGGCTGAGGCTGCTGTTTTAAATAATGCAAAGATGTGACCTGTTTGCTTCCCATATATTGTCTACTGTGTATTAGTACTAAATTATATAAGTAACCTACAAAGTCAGCCTTTTATTCTTCATTTAGGATGTTAAGTAAAAGATTAAAAATACACTGATGAAACATGGGTTGAAACTTCTCAATATAGTCTAGGGCACCTGCTTGGCTTGGTGTGAAATTTATCATCAAAAGCGTGTCTTCATGCTTATAGTCTTCTTCATTTCACACACATATTGTTACCCACTATGTTTGGTTCACAATACTAAATTCCTGAATATTAACGATAAAGCAGACAGGGATTCTCTCCTTGTATTTGCCAGTCACTAGAAACTAGTGACTGTGGAACTATAAGGCATGAAATGATTGGCTTATTTACTTACTGTGAGTGACCTTAATTCTATTAGCTGCTGTATCCTTAACAGCTTTGCTTTGTGGAAAATTGGCATGATCCTGTTAAATGTAGGGTGGGAACTTGCGTCTGACATTTCCGTTTTAAAATGGGACAGAGATGTGACTGATGATTTTATCTATCTATTGGTAGGTTTTTTTGCTTTTAATTTCAGATTTGTTATGTATTCAGAGGTAATTCCTTGGTATAAAGTCAGCTCCTGATTATTCACTAGGACCAACAATGGCTAAAAGCACCTCTTGTCCAGGCTTTGTAATTAGGGGAATACACACCTTGTAGTTGGGCTTCTTTTCAAGCTGTAGGTTCCCCACTCAGCTTCTACCAAAGAAAATCCTACTTTGGTTGATTTTATATATACTGGACATTATAGTTACGGGATTTCCCTGGCTTAAGAAGATGTGAGCCTAGTGATAATCTTATTCATTGGCTTTTACAGTTCAGCTTGACTATAGTTAAGTGCTAAAGTAATTTGCTCTTTTTTAAAGTCTTTTGTTGTATTCTAACAATTGTTGTTTTCAAACAGTGGTTAAAGAAATGGATTAAAAAGTGCGATGATGACAGTGAAACCTCCAATTGGATTGCAGCCAACACAAAGGTTAGTGTTTTCCTTCAGTAATTCTTGGTAATGAAAATGATAAGGGTTGGTGTTTCGGGTTTAGCAAAAGCAATAAGGTGACCTACTTACAGGCTTCGTTTCATCTTTTTCTCCATTGAGTCTTTTTTTTTTCCCAGAAGGCTTGCCTGTTATTTCCTCTTTGTCTTTGAGTTTATTTTAGAGTATTGAGTACTATACTACAGTATCTAAAGTTCTCTGCCTTAGGTTTCTTCTACTGGAAAAAAATTAGTGTTCTATAGAGGAAAAAGCTGATAATTTTTCAAGTGTGGGATCTGTGCTTGGCTGCCATTTAGTATACGCATGTATTGGAGTTTACTCCGCCTAGCTTGGTTCTGTTAGGCTGATTTACATTTTTGTTCCAATTTTTTTTTGAAGTATATTGCTCTTGATACTAGTTTCAAAATTCAGTCTCTTTATGATCACAAGCCACTTTCTTAACCCCAGACAAATATCTTACAAATGTTTAAGTCTTGAGTACCCTTCTCCTTAATCACTAATATAATGAGCAAGCATTTGAATGCCAGCCGTGTACCCAGCTAGTCTTTCAATACAAAGTTGTATTATCCATCCTTTATGTAATTCAGTCCTATCCTGTCCACATAGTGAGTGACTTGGGTAATGAATGGTAGGATGGTTCATGGGCTATTCATTTTTAGTATTATTTTGTACATGTAAAGATGATGCTTTAAAGAATGCCGAGTTGTTTGACCCATAGTATATAAAGTTATCTTTGAACTGTTCACTCACTCATCACAGGACAATGAGAGTAAGAAGTGCGTAAACAGTGAAGGCCAACACAGGTTATCTGTGTGTGTTTAAGTATACATCTTACATACTTACAGATAAAACATGAATATACATTTCTATCTCCCAGAAAGTAGTGAAACAGTGAATCTTGCCACATAAAACAAATACCTAATTCTTTAAGGAATATATGGTAGAAATATTTTTTTGTTCCCTCCTTCATCACGATAAGCATAACTCACATCAATCAAAGAAAACCTTACTGTAAATATACAGAAAGTGGTTACTTCTTTTGTTATTAAAAACAATTCTTAACCAAGCATTCTTTTTTTGAAAATTGAAGATTTTCCCGCAAGAAATGTTCCTTAAAGTCCCAGAATTCTTTAATATGCTCTGAAAAACTTATATTTAGAATAAGGCAATTATATTTTCACTAAATTGTTTAAATGGTTGCCTTTTTTCTACATTTAGAGAAATTCCTACTCGTAAGCCCCGAAGATGTTTAAAATAGGGAGTACAGACCTGAATATGTTTGGCTTAGTTTAGATTATAGATTACCAAGGAAGAATGGCAATTTGTAAAGCAAATTTAGCTGCTCAGTATTTTTGAGAGAAAACCGAAGAGTTTTTCTCTTGAGGTTTTAGAAGCTTTTAAGATTATTAGCTCCCTAAACAGATTTGCATATTGTCAGTGATATCCTAACATTTTGAAAGTTTAATACTATTTGGTTAATTATAACCAAGAAATTTAGAATGAAATATTTTATGCCTGAAATTTGCTTGTTTGGAAAAATGTAAAATTTCTTATGTGGGTGATTTCAAACATTTGATTTGAAATATATAATGTAGAAAATGCTATATTGGCCTATTTTAAATTGCTATCGTTGATGGACAGCATAGTCAGTTCCACAAAGAAGGCCAAATTGTGCAAATACTAATATAGTGGGTGACGTTCCCTCCTTGGGGGAGTTACCAACCTCAATCACAAATACAAGAACAAAAAAACCGCAGGCCTACAGAGAGGTAATTTTGGCTTACTAGCAACCAAGAATATGATATGAGGCCAGGTCAGTGGCTCACACCTGTAATCCTAACACTTTGGGAGGCCAAGGTGGGCAGATTGCTTGAGCCTGAGAGATTGAGACCAACCTGGGCAACATGGTGAAACCCCACCTCAACAAAAAATTCAAAAATTAGCCGAGCATGGTGGCATGTGCCTGTAGTCCCATTACTTGGGAGACTGAGGTGGGAGGATGACTTGAGCCCTTGAGGTCAAACCTGCAGTGAGCTGTGATTGCACTGCTGCACTCCAGCCTGGGCAACAGTGAGGCCCTGTCTCAAAAAGAAAAAGAAAATGATTTGGACTTGGAAAAAAATAATCTGACATGATCTCTGTAGCATACTTGTTAAGGAGTACAATGAAAAGAATTTAAAATCTGGGTATTTGGCAGGAGAAACTTGGAAAATCCAGTAGTCACAAAATGAATTTACCAATCAAGGTCTGATTTCCTAGTTACCTGACATTGAAGTCAGATTGCTTGGATTTGGATCCTGACTTTACTTATGTGACCTTGGACTAGCTTCTTTATAATTTCTTTCTCCCTTAGTTTATTAATCTGACAAATGGAAATAGGAATAGCACCACTCTAAGAAATTATTAGTTGATACATATAAAACATTGACAACAGTGCATGGGATATGGGAAGTACACCATTATTTCTAGATGACACTAGAGAGTATAGTATATTTATATGAATAGAATGCTTTTATCTCCCATAATACTATTATTACTAAATACTTAAAATGTTTTTGTCTCTCAACTCTGCTTAAAAAGAAATCCTAGGAAGGCTGAGGTGGGAAGATCACTTGACTCCAGAAGTTCAGGGCTTTAGTGAGCTATGATTGGGCCTCTGAATAGCCACTGCACTACAACCTGGGCAACGTAGTGAGACTCTAAGTTTAAAAAACCAAGTCCTTAAATTGTACGTCTTAAAAGCCAGTGGTAATAATGGTAACAGCTCACTTTAAATAGTGCTTAAGTGTTCAACACTGTTCTAAGTGCTTTATGTGTATTAACCACAATAAATAAGATGTTTAAAAACCAAATCTAGAACTGGCTTTTCTTTAATGTTAGTAATGCAACCTAGTGTAGCATTGACACCAACTTTATAGTTTCTTTTCATAGGAATGTCCCAAATGCCATGTCACAATTGAGAAGGATGGTGGTTGTAATCACATGGTCTGTCGTAACCAGAATTGTAAAGCAGAGTTTTGCTGGGTGTGTCTTGGCCCATGGGAACCACATGGATCTGCCTGGTAGGTTGGGGAAATTAAGGGAAGAATGTATTCACATAGGTATGTGCCATGTATTATGAATAACATTTTTACCTCATAGATAGCACCATCTAACTTGCAAGCTAAATAAATACATAGTATGTGATTAATGTTATAAGTATATGCAGACATACACATACACACACACACACACACACACACAGAAACATACTGCTTTCCTCATTTTATTGATGGCTTACTTGAACTAATATAAGAATCTTGGGCCAGGCGCGGTGGCTCACACCTGTAATCCCAGCACTTTGGGAGGCCAAGGTGGGTGGATCACCTGAGGTCGAGAGTTCGAGACCAGCCTGACCAACATGGAGAAACCCCGTCTCTATTAAAAATACAAAATTAGCCAGGCGTGGTGGCACATGCCTGTAATCCCAGCTACTTGGGAGGCTGAGGCAGGAGAATCGCTTGAACTCAGGAGGTGGAGGTTGCAGTGAGCCAAGATCGCCCCATTGCACTCCAGCCTGGGCAACAAGAGCGAAACTCTGTTTCAAAAAAAAGAATCTTACACAGCATATGAGCATTTTTCTCACTGGTTAAGAGCATAAGCCTCCGTTGGTGACAGGCAAAAGTTTAAGCTCTGAAACTCTGTCATACTCTTAAGTATGTTTCCCATCCTCTCTAAATTCTATTCTTCATCTTCTCGATGAAGAAAATAATGCGTATTTCATAAAATGTTTAAGGGATTAAATGTGTTAGTACATTTAAAGTCCTTAGCCAAGTGCATGGTATATAGTAAGCACTCAAGAAATAGCTGCTTCCATAACTGGGGTATAGTAACCACTCCAGGGGAAGTGCAAGTGTTACTCATCTACGCTCTGAGCTGACCTCTCTGGGTATGTTTCCCCATTCCCACCGTTCTGTATATCATGCAGTTTTAAATGACTCTGAAAAACTGTAATAGCAAAGCACATAGCACAGCATCTATTACCTGGTAGGTTGTCAACTGTTGGTTCTCTGTGGTGTATAAAAGAGCAGATAAGGTGAATAATCCTGGAAAATTAGAAATATTTGGCTTAACTAACGGATGGCCTAAGAGAAAAGTTTGTCTCTTTCTCAAAAAGTTGAGTTAGGAATTCAGACAAGAGTCAAAGGTTCTCCTAGAAGGATAGTGTTTTCTAATAATGATAGGTGAGTTGATTTGAAATGGACTGCCTCAGGAGGTGGGGAATTTCCTATCACTGGATAAAGAACTAATTTATTATAGAGGATTCAAACACTAGATAGGGTTAGAACAGTTCCTTTCAGCCTGCTAATTCTGTCATAGCAGTAGAAGTCTGGGTGTTTTAACATCTCAGTTTCTCTGTTATAAAAGACAACGTTGGTGTTAGATAATCTGTAAATCCAGGTTAAAATTCTGGGATTTTTTTTTTTTCTTTTCATTGATTTTTTTTTCTTTATGGAATCCTCTTTATTTACTTGAAGGTACAACTGTAACCGCTATAATGAGGATGATGCAAAGGCAGCAAGAGATGCACAGGAGGTAAGTATATGTATTACAGGATAATAGTTGACTAAGAATGCACATTGTATATTCATATTCATTAGAGAATAAGTTTTTTTTTTTTTTTTTTTTGAGACGGTGTCTCGCTCTGTTGCCCAGGCTGGAGTGTAGTGGCGCGACCTCAGCTCACTGCAACCTCCGCCTCCTGGGTTCAAGTGATTCTTCTGCCTCAGCCTCCTGAGTAGCTAGGATTACAGGCACTTGCCACCAAACCCTGCTAATTTTTGTATTTTTAGTAGTCTGGCTAGTCTCGAACTCCTGACCTCGTGATCCACTGGCCTCGGCCTCCCGAAGTGCTGAGATTGCAGACTTGAGCCACCGCGCCCAGCCCAGGGAATAATTGAGTAGAAGTTTTCAATTCTGAAAGACATTTCAGTAAATATTAGATATTCCAGTAAATATTGGATATCTATTTACATTTAGAAAGGGAATCTTTTTTTTTTTTTTTTTTTTTTTGAGACGGAGTCTTGCTCTGTCGCCCAGGCTGGAGTGCAGTGGCCGGATCTCAGCTCACTGCAAGCTCCGCCTCCCGGGTTCACGCCATTCTCCTGCCTCAGCCTCCCGAGTAGCTGGGACTACAGGCGTCCGCCACATCGCCCGGCTAGTTTTTTTTTTTGTTATTTTTTAGTAGAGACGGGGTTTCACCGTGTTAGCCAGGATGGTCTCGATCTCCTGACCTCGTGATCCACCCGTCTCGGCCTCCCAAAGTGCTGGGATTACAGGCTTGAGCCACCGCGCCCGGCTGTCTCTCCCTTTTTAAAAAGACCAGGAAATTCAGCCGGGCTTGGTGGCTCACACCTGTAATCCCCACACTTTGGGAGGCCGAGGCAGGCGGATCACCTGAGGTCAAGAGTTCCAGACCAGCCTGGCCAACATGGTGAAACCCTGTCTCTACTAAAAATACAAAAATTAGCTGGGCATGGTGGCTTGCACTTGTAATCCCAGCTACTCAGGAGGCTGAGGCCAGAATCACTTGAACCCAGGAGGTGGAGGTTGCAGTGAGCCAAGATTTTGCCACTGTACTCCAGAGTGAGACTCTATCTATAAATAAATAAATACATAATAAAATGACTGGGAAATTGTATTTTGTAATTATAAATGATGTTTCACAGACCTTCACAATGTTTAGGTCCATTTACAGGGGAAAAAATCCCTACAAATTCCAATATTGGTTTACATGATATTTATTATGATATTATTTAAATATATATAAACAAGAACCAGCTATAAACTCTTGTGCTCTTGCACAGCTCTACAGCCAAACCAAGAGAGCCACGAAATCAGTGAAACTGAAGTAAATGTTAATTTGGTAGATACTGTTGTTGGGGTTTTAAAAATGTATTATTACTGTACTGTTAAATATCGTGAGATAACTTGTTCTCCCACCAATTTTCTTTTCTTTCTTAAATGGTGTCCTTTAAGTCATATCCCACTAACTTTCTATATATTTCTATATTTCCAACATTAATTTTTACGATGCATTACTTGATTTGCCCAGAATGTATTACGGATGTATGTTCTTACCACCTTTTTTTCCTCCATTAACCTGATAAAGTTATCTAGACAGATATGTCATTTATCAAGAAAGAAAAATATATGTGGGTTATCCCCTTGGAATTTCACCGGTCTTATTTGGATGCCGGTAGAATCATCCCTTTCTGAGATCTATAGGGACGGTGGGTTATGTGCATAGCTTTTGAGCCAGAGTCTAATGTTTAGATTCTAGATACTAAAATGGATTATTTTTCTATTCACATCTGTTGGACTCAACTAGAATCTTCTATAACTGTGGTAGTACATGAAAAGATTCATCACCCATTGCTGGTTGGCTGATTGGACTAACTGATTGTGTTTCACTTCCCTGAAAGGATCACACCATTGCATGCCTATCTGGCCTCCCTCATCTTCCCTACCCCAGGCCTGGCCTAGCATTTACTGGGGAGTTGTAGCCTGAAAATTACTAGAAGGTTGACACATATTCAAAAAGATCCCTCCATGGTAAATCTGATCAAATTCTGCAAAAGATGTACCTGTGTTATAGAAAACTGTTGATTCATTATATTGCACCGCAGTGCTGACAGTGGTGGATATTTGAATCTTCTTATCCTCTAGACTAGGGTCAGCGAACTTTTTCTGTGAAGAATCAGATGGTATATATTTTTAGCTTTCCATACTACATAATCTCTGTTGTGACTGCTCAACTCTGCCTCTGCCCTTATAATGCTAAAGCAGCCATAGACTTAAATGGATAGGTATAACTGTTCCGAGTAAGTTTTATTTACTGGCTGGGCATGATGGCTCAAACCTGTAATCTTAGTGCTTTGAGAGGCCGAGGCCAAGGATCACTTGAGGCCATAAGTTCAAGACCAGCCTGAGCAACATATTGAGACCCCCTCATCTCTATAAAATAAAAAAGAGTTTTTAAATTAGCCATGCATGCTGGTGTGTGCCTCAGCTATTTGGGAGCTGAGGTAGGAGGATTGCTTGAGCTCAGGAGTTCCAGGCTGCAGTGAGCCATGATCAGGCCACCACTCTTCAGCCTGGATGACAGAGACCCTATGTCAGAACAAAACAACAAAGAAAGCGAAATAGTTTCATTTACAAAGACAGGTGGCAGCTGGATTTGTCATGCAGGCCAGAGTTCACATAGCCCTATTCTAAGCAGTCAGGTTTGTAGGCTTTTCCCTGCTCCCCAGACTGTTTTCAGGTCACTGATTGCATTTCTCATTCCAGATTCTGGCATTTGATTGGAGAATTTGTGTTGATCAGGCTCACTGGCTCACGCCTGCAGTCCTAGCACTTTGGGATGCTGAGGCTGGAGAGGATTGAGCGCGGGAGTTTGAGATCAGACTGGGCAACAACTGAGACCTTGTCTCTACAAAAAATTTATTAAAACTTAGCCAGGTGTGGTGGTACATGCTGGCTGAGGTGGGAGGATCACTTGAGCCTGGGAAGTTAAGACTTCAGTGTGCCATGGTTGTGCCACTGCACTCTAGCCTGAGCAACAGAGCAAGACCCTGTCTCCAAAAAAAAAAAATCTTATTAGCGGTGGTGTATGGGTTTTCTTTTTTCATGTTGAATTTTAGTGAGAAGCAGTTTCAGAATTCTTAGATTAAATCAAGTCCCATAGCATCATACATGTCAATATGGTAAGAGAGGGTTTTCATTTCATTTGGGGAATTTGACAGGCTTGAAAATATTAGTACTTTAAGGGAAGATAAAATGCCAAGCAGATTTTCCACATATTTTCAGATTGGCATAATTTTCCTGTTCATAAGCATTGGTTTGATACCTGCCTCACTCTTGAAATAACATGACTGTGGTTTTGTTTTGTTTTTTCCTTGAGGTAAGGATCTCGCTCTGTAACTCAGCCTGGAGTGTGTTGGCATAATCATAGCTCACTGTAGCCTTGAACTCCTGGGCCCAAGTGATCCTCCTGCTTCAACCTCCCCATTAGCAGGAACTAGAGGCAACTTGAGGTGTGCACCACCACCCCCAACTTGTGCTTGATTTTTGAAGTGTTTTGTTGTTGTATAATGCTGGATCATGTGGTTAGCTAATTCTGTGGCTCAGAATTAGTGTATCTAAGCAAGGGACCAACCACAGGGCCAAGTAGTATCTGTTACATAGGCTTTTAAAACATGGGAGAGAAAGAGGAGGTAAGGATAAAGGAAAAGAACGCGTGTGTGTTAAGAACCCCTTCGATAGTGGTTGCATTTAGTAAGCATTTATTAATCGTTTTCTGCAAATCAGGTATTGAAAATAAAGGAAAAGAACATATGTGTGTTAAGAACCCCTTCGATAGTGGTTGCATTTAGTAAGCATTTATTAATCGTTTTCTGCAAATCAGGTGTTGGAAATACTTTACCTTTTTTTTTTTTTTGAGGCGGAGTCTCACTCTGTCAGCCCAGGTTGAGTGTAGTGGCTGCATCTCGGCTCACTGCAAGCTCCGGCCTCCGGTCCACGCCATTCTTCCACTGACTCCACACTGATTGCTTAGATGGTCTCATCTCCTGACCTCGTGGATCCTCACTACCGCCTCCCAAAGTGTAGTGGGGATTTCAGGCGGAGCCACCACGCCTGCCTAATACTTTACCTTTTTAAAAGTCTATTCCCTCTACATATTTATGGTATAATGGTAGAGGCCTTATATGAATAATTTTTACAATGTAATAATACAAAATCTGAACTAGATACATTGTTGCTTTGATAACAATATATTTTATGTATCTCTAAAGACAGACTCTTTTTACATAACTGTAATACCATTACAGTTGACTCTTGAACAATGCAGGGGTTAGGGACACTAACCCGTCCTACCCCACAATGGAAAATCTACATACGACTTTTGATTTTCCCAAAACTTACCTGTTTTAATAGCCTACTGTTGACCAATAGAAGCCCACCGACATAACAGTCAATTAACACTGCTTTGTATGTTACATGTTTCATTATACTGTGTGCTTTTTTGTTCTTGGAGCCGGAACTTCACTTTTGTTACCAGGCTGAGTGCAGCGCAGATCTCAGCTCACTGCAACCTCTACCCGGGTTCAAGCGCTTTCTCTGCCTCAGCCTCCTGAGTAGTTGGGATTACAGGCATGGGCCACCACGCCTGGCTAATTTTTGTATTTTTAGTAGAGAGATCGCTCAGCTGCTGGTCAGGCTGGTCTCAACTCCTGACCTCGTAAGGTGATCCACCTCCTCGCCTCCCAAAGTGCTGGGTTTACAGGCGTGAGCCACTGTGCCTGGCCTATACTGTCTTCTTAACAATGAAGTATGCTAGGAAAAACTTATTTTAAAATATTGTGAAGAAGAGAAAATGTTTACTTTTTATTAAGTAGAAGTGGATCAGCTGGGCCCCGTGGCTCACGCCTGTCATCGGAACACTTTGAGAGGCTGAGTCCGGCAGATCGCCTGAGGTTGGCAGTTTGAGACCAGTCTGGCCAACATGGTGAAACCCTATTCTACTAAAATACAAAACTTAGCTAAGGCGGGTAGCAGGCTTCTGTAATACCAGCTACTCGAAGCTGAGGCAGGAGAATTGCTTGAACCTAGGGAGGTTGAGGTTGCAGTGAACTGAGATTTCGTGCCAAGCACTCTAGCCTGGGCGCATAGACAGACTCTATCCCCCAAAAAAAATAAAGTGATCATCATGCGTCTTCCTGTTGAGTAGGCTGAGGAGGAAAATACAGGAGGGCTTGGTTTTGCTATCTCAAGTGGCAGAGGTAGAGGAAGTCGAATGCGATTCAGGAGATGCAGGCACACTTGGTGTAACTTTGCAGAAAAACCCATCTGTTTTGCATTTTCGTTTCTCTAAAAATGTTTCTGTATGGTAACAATCCTCCTTCCATTTGCTTTAGTTTCAGTCCTGGTATAATAGAAGGGTCCATTCATAAAAGAAATCCAAAGCAGTGTTCAGTAATCAGAACCCTTCTGCCAAATGGTCTAATGTCAATTTATTTCCTGACACTGCTTCTTTAGCGTCTTCTTCCTCATTACCTGGCACTGGTTTGGAAGCAGCTCATCTCCATCAAGTGGTCTTTTAATTCCTGTGGTGCCTGTTAGCTAACCCCTCACCTCCCACCTTTTTTTGCCATCCACAGTCTTTCATGATTTTGATGGGCTTGTTGTAGATCCTGTGAAGTCATGGGTACATCTGACACAGTTTTCTACCAGGAGTTTATTGTTTGAGGCTTGATGATACCTACGTGTTTTCTATAACAACGATGACGCTCTTTCTAGTGGTGATGCACTCTTCCAGACTTCCATGATGTTCTTGTCACCTTTCTTTGATAGCATTGACAGTCCTTTCCAGAGTACCATGTGCATCTTTACGTTTGTTTACATTTCTCCCAACTGTGAATGGTGCCATATACAGTCTGTAAGAGTTTGTGTGCATAAGTTTTGATAAATCTCAACTTTTTATTAATAGATTTATGTATATTCTATGGTAGTAAATGATAAGATAGACTACATATGTTTTATGCATTCATGGCAACTCTTTTCTTAATTTTGGTTTGTCCGCAAGTGTTTTCAAATTGTGGCAACCTCCCAAAAAAGATTTCAATATATTTATTGAAAAAAATCCACATATAAGTGGACTCACAGTTTAATCCTGTATTGTTCAATGGTCAACTGTTTATGTTTTAAAGCAATACTCTGTTGGTATCAACTATCTATTGTTCAGATATCCCCAATTATCTTAAATTTTGCATGGTTTTTTTTTAGAGGCAAAGTCTCATTCTGTCACCGAGGCTGGAGTGCAGTGGCGCGATCTCGGCTCATTGCTGCCTCCACCTCCCAGGTTCTAGCAATTTTCTCGCCTCAGCCTCCCAAGTAGCTGGGATTATAGGCACATGCCACCACGCCTGGCTAATTTTTTGTATTTTAGTAGATACAGGGTTTCACCGTGTTGTTGCCCAGCCTGGCTCAAACTCCGGAGTTTAGGCAGTCCACCCGCCTCAGCCTCCCAAAGTGCTAGGATGACAACCTTGAGCCACTGCACCTGGCCTTTCTTAAATTTTCTTTTATCGTGGTTCAAATTGGGATCCACATAGGTCCACAGATTGGATTTAATTGATATCTCTTGAGTCTCCTCTACCTGTTGTTCCTTCTCTTCCCCCCTCCTTGCTTTTTTTTCTTTGTTGAAGAAAGTAGATCATGTTGTCCTGGAGAGTTTCCTCCATTATGGATTTTGCTGGTTGCAACTGCATGGTGTCATTTAATAGGTTCTTCTATCCCTGCATTTTCTGCAACTGGTGATTAATTCAAGAAACTTGATCAAATTCAGATTCCGTGGTTGGGGAACCCAGAATACTTAATTGATTATACTTTCTATTGTATCAGGAGTTACATGGTATCTAGTTGCCTCTGGTTTTCTACTTAAAAATATCTCTGCTTTTTGCTTGTTTTACATCTTGTTGCATACTGTAGAACAGTACCATCCAATAGAACATTTTTGTAATGATGTAAATATTCTTTATCACCAGTGTCTAATTTGGTAGTTACTAACCACATGTGATTATTGAGCAATGAGGAACTGAATTTTTAGTTTCTTAAATTGAATTTTAAGTAGTCACGTGTGCCTTGTGGCTACTGGAATTAGAAAGTACAATTAATAGGACGTTTTTCAAGAGTATGAAATAACAAAAGTAGCAATAGATGTCTATTCCCGATTTTAGCCTAGATCACAGTACTGTTTCATCAGTAAATCAGCTTTTTAAATTATTAATATTTTTAATGGACAAATCATAATTATACATATCTATGGAGTACAGTGGAATGTTTTGCAATATGTAAACAATAGAATGATTAAATCAAACTAATTATTGTATTGCCTGGCCTTAGCATTTTTATGGTGAGACATTTGAAATACTTATTTTGAAATATATATTATTATTGACTATATTCACCCTGCTATGCAATAAATCTCAAAACTTATTCATCCAGTCTATCTGAAACTGTTTGGTCACCAACTCCCCATTCCCTCCCTTCTTACCCGTTTATGCCCCTAAACCTCTGGTAAGCATCATTATACTCTGTATGTCTATGAGTTCAACTTTTTTAGTTTCTACATATAAGCGAGATCATGTAGTATTTCTTTTCTGTGCCTGGCTTATTTCACTTAGTGTAATGTCCTCCGGATTCATCCATGTTGTCACAAATAACAGAATTCCTTTTTTGAGGCTGAGTACTCCTGTGTGCGTGTACATATATGACGTTTTCTTTCTCTCTTCATCCATTGATGGACACTTAGGTGGATTCCATGTGTTGGCTATTGTGAATAATGCTGCAGTGAATGTAAGAGTACAGAGATCCCTTTGACATATTGATTTCAGTTCCTTTTCATATATACACAGTAGTGGTATTGCTGGATTCTGTGGTAGTTTTGTTTTCAGTTTTTTGAGGAAACTCCCCATACCATTTTCCATAATGGCTATACTAAGTTACATTCCCATCAACAATGTATCAAGAGTTTGCTTCTTTCTTTATCTTTGCCAAGACATACCTTTCATCTTTTTGATAAAAACCATTCTAACAGGTGTGAAGTGATACCTCATTGTGGTTTTAATTTGATAATCAGCTTTTGTGTACAGTTTACGTGTTATAATTATATCACCCAATTTTTCTTAATGGGACAGCGATCTAGGGCAGCCCTGCAGAGGTACCTGTTCTACTGTAATCGCTATATGAACCACATGCAGAGTCTGCGCTTTGAGCACAAACTATATGCTCAGGTGAAACAGAAAATGGAGGAGATGCAACAGCACAACATGTCCTGGATTGAGGTGCAGTTCCTGAAGAAAGCAGTTGATGTCCTCTGCCAGTGTCGTGCCACACTCATGTACACTTATGTCTTCGCTTTCTACCTCAAAAAGAATAACCAGTCCATTATCTTTGAGGTAGGAGTAGTTCTGGGTGAGGAAAAAGCCCACCTTGTATCATAGGACTACCTGATCTTTCATATATAAGATATAGCGTTTTCAGGGTTCTTGTTTATTCAGAAAATGTAGATAGACAAATGTATTTATTACAAAGATACAAGAAATTTCTATTTCTGTCCTAAATTATATTCAGATCGATGTTGTTTAGCCAGCTAGTGATTAGGTATGCAGATTCTGGAGTCAGCCCTAGATTTTAATCTTTACTTTATTGTATTTTAGCTCTGTTAATTTGGAGCAAATTACTTAACCTCTTATTTCTCCATTTTAAAGTGAGGATAATACCTTTCTAGGTTGTTATGAGGTTTAAGTGAGACAATTTGTGTTAATTGCTATATAGCACCTGGAACAGCATGATAAGTTCTCAATAAAAACCTTTATTCAGCCTAAACTAACCCTGCAATATTAGAAATTAATGTGGTGTGGTTATGGTTGTCTTTAGTGGAGAAGTAATGACTAAAAAACCAGCTTTTAGCAGTAAGGTTTTCTCAAGTAAAGATGCTCATTTAAAATTGATGCATAAAACATGGATATCTATTTATGACTAGACAATAAGCCTGACTAGCAGATGGGACTTCATTTGGTTAACCAGTACAGAACTAGCCATCACAGTAAAGGATGATACAATTTGAATCTTCTGTACAGTGTTCTCTTATAAGAAATATAGCCAGATGTAAGCAATAATAGGTTTCTATTTTTTCTCATTTCCCTTTGAGTTTTTAGCAAAGAGCAGCTCTCAGAACGAGAAAATTCCAAGAGACATTTTAAATCATTTCAAATGGTCTTCAGTATTCTTCCAAAAGTAATGGGTGAAATCTTTAATTCTTTTAACATTTAAAAAATTGTTCTGGAAAAGAACAAACAAGTTATTAGAGATGAAAGCCATAGAGCTTTACAGGTGCAGTTAAACCACCTATGAAAGTCATGGAATCAGTGTTGAGAGCAGTCTGTAGTCAACAAAACAGTGAAAATGGTTTATCTTTTAGCTTTATTTTGAAGCCAAAATTTACATTTATTCTTCTTACAGAATAACCAAGCAGATCTAGAGAATGCCACAGAGGTGCTCTCGGGCTACCTTGAACGAGATATTTCCCAAGATTCTCTGCAGGATATAAAGCAGAAAGTACAAGACAAGTACAGGTAATTTTTTTTTTTTAAGCTGTTGAATAAAACTTTCTGCCAGTGATGATCTAGTATGCCTTAGTGGTCAAGTTCAGTGATAGTGAAACTAGGTTTAGCATATCCACCAGCTGAGCTGCTGCCATGTTTCTCACAGATTGCTTCTGTCCGTTGGGCACTAAATTGCAGGTAGTAGTACTGGTGAACCATACATAGAGGAGGAATTCAGCCATTTATTCTACTAGCTAATTCTGCTTCTGTTCAATTATTTAGTTGCTAACTTGCAAGGATGAAAGAACCCAGAAAGGCCAAGTGGCTTTTAGGATGAGAGTGAGAATTGGATGTTGGTCTTAGCCTGGAATCCTATGTATGGGTTATGGCTATTCACAAATGAGCTATGGAAACTTACTTTTTAGAGTTTTTATTAGGGGGGGTGTGTGTGTGTGTGTATTTAAGGAGATTTTGTGTGTGTGTGTGTGTGTATCTAAGGAGATACTTGTCCTAGGAGTTTTTATTAGGGGGGTGTGTGTGTGTGTGTATCTAAGGAGATACTTGTCCTAGGAGTTGACTTTTCAAGATGTGCCATCACACTGTGTGTGTGTGTGTGTGTGTGTATCTAAGGAGATTTTGTGTGTGTGTGTGTGTATCTAAGGAGATACTTGTCCTAGGAGTTTTTATTAGGGGTGTGTGTGTGTGTGTGTGTGTGTGTGTGTATCTAAGGAGATACTTGTCCTAGGAGTTGACTTTTCAAGATGTGCCATCTCTTAAGATAGAGATGCAAAATGTTTGATTTCTCAACATGAAGCTCTTTCTCCCAAAGTGACAAATGCTAGTGTCTTTTGAAAGTAGTAGGAAACTTGGGGAGTTTGGAAGACTTGGAGATTTAGTCCTAACCAATATCTTCCCTTCCCTTAGCCAATTTTAACTACTATAATGTGTTCATAGTACTTTTACAGTTAACAAAGATTTTTAAGGACGTGAATAAAGAACCCATGAAATTATTTCTGAACCTGTTTATCTGCAGAACTGTGGGACTGAATTATTTCTAAGGTCCATCAGAACTTGTAACACTTTATTGCTTTAAAATTAATTCCCATGGAATAATGACTTTCAGAAAATACTATTTTAATATTAGAAGCAGTTTGATGTGTCTGTACATCTAGACCTGAACATGTGCCTATTAAAATTAAAAATAGGTGCTTGGTTCCGAGTCTGGATAAACTATAGGGATGCCTTAAAAATAAGTAAATGCCTCTTTTTTTATTATTAGAGGCTGACAACAAGTTTTTTTTTTCTCTTTGATTACAGATACTGTGAGAGTCGACGAAGGGTTTTGTTACAGCATGTGCATGAAGGCTATGAAAAAGATCTGTGGGAGTACATTGAGGACTGAGAATGGCCCTGCATAAAATGAACTCTGAAAACTTTACCATCTAGAGTGCTCATGCAATTAAAACAAAACAAACACAAACAAGGAGGCACTAAGCCTATTCTGACACCACTGGTCTGTAGTACCAGAATTGTTTTGTTAACGGAAAGTTTAAGTAAATTATATTGTAATAAAAAAGGTAGATAAACCATTGTACAACAGTATTCTAGGCCGCCAACAAAAGTGTGACAGACACACTAAAAGCCCTCCAACTTTAACTTGTAACGTAGCTTCATTCTCAAAGCTGACTCCTTTTTTCTTTTTCTTTTTCCTTTTCCTGAGTGTAGTACAGTTAAAATTTCAAACAGCTCCTTGACACTGCTTTTCATGTTCAAACCAGCCATTTTGTTGTACTTTGGTAAAGGACCTCTTCCCCTTCCTCCCCTACACATACAGATACACCCACACACAGACTGACTCTCTTTCTCTCATACCCCAAGGTCATGAGTGGATGATGCTTAGTTCCTTGTAAAGAAAATCTTGGGATGGGGAAGGGGTAGGCAGCAAGAGGATTCAACAAACAAAAAACATAAAAACTTTGTATATGACTTTTAAAACAAGAGGACAACACAGTATTTTTCAAAATTGTATATAGCGCATATGCATGGACAAAGCAAGCGTGGCACGTGTTTGCATAATGTTTAATTACAAAAAAAAATATTTATTCTTTAAAAATCTTCAAGATTATGTCTATTTGCTGTGCATTTTCTTTCAGTTTGCTTATCTTTCCCGGGTTGGGGTTGGGATGAAGGTGTGTTGGTTGAGCACCTCTGGAAGACCTATCTAGAGCTCTTTCACTTTCCTGAGGTTACTTTGCCCTTTCTGGTGTTGGTGTGTCTGTTGCTGACCATGGGCCTCATGCCTTGAATTCCTGCTCTTGATCAGGGACAAGGGAGGTCAAGCTCTGAATAAATGCCATGACCTGATTAAGGGCTACAGCAGCGAGTTTTGTTGCTATAGTTCACGAATTAACCTGTTCCCAACCTAATCCCCCTCCATGGCATCATGCCTCTGCCCAAGCCTTTGTGTGCCTGTGTTACGCACACAGCTGTAGGCTTAAGTTCCCTGTCACATCCAATGGAAGCATTTAAAAATTTCTTTTACTTTTCGGTTTTCCCTTGATTGCTGCTTTGAGCCTTTTCAGATTTTAGTTATGGCTCGTCTGTCACCCCTTCTCTACATTAGGGTGTCAAACAAAATTTTTTGCTTTAAATATAAATAGCCATTCATTTAGTCTCAGATTGTGAATTTAAAATGGCGGATACTGAAATTGCTTGTGTGTGTTGCTGTGGGTTCGGTTCGAAGGCAAACACCCCTAGAACATGATATTCCCATCTAGTGCATTTAAATAGAAATCACTGAGTTTGCTGCTTTTTTTATTGTCAGCACATAGGAGAATTAATAATGCATTTTAGCTGTGATGTCCATTTTTATGAAATTTCTACTAAGAGCTATGTTAAAAGTAAAGGATGGTGGTGGTTTTATTAACTATATACATGTTTAGGCCATTCTGGCTGTGGTATTTTTCAATAGGTCAGCATCCGTAAATCTGTCAGTTTTATACAGGAGTACAGAGTGAACTAGGCAACTAGATTAAGAGGTCTAAATATGAAATACCGGTTGAGGCTGAGGACCTCTTCGTCTTCCTTTAAATGTCTTGTGCCTAGGGAGTGTTTACCATTTGTGAGGCAGCTTTGTCTGCTCTTACATTGTACATCCTATTACTCCATTGGGAAGTAGGTTCACTTTCCTCTGGCCTTTTGCCTAAGTTAGGCTTTGCTGAATCAACCCTACTTTTCCTTTTAGAAAAGGTTGTTACAGGAGATGTACTGGCAACTGTTCTTTTCCCATCAAAAATCAGTGAATGTTTGCTGAGTATAAATGCTGCTTCCTTAAACCACTTGTCGCTTTAGGATCAACTTTTCCTGTACCTTTTCTCCTTTCCTCCCTTGCCACCTCAGGTGCAAATCTGAATTCAGTGTCTGCTTCTTCCATATTCTCGTCTCCCTCCCCTCTTCCATGTGACATTATTCATATGACATTATTTTACTTCAAATGACATTATCAATCTTAAAAAGACATACATTAAAACTAAGTTTTTTAAAGAAAGCCTAAGTTCCTTTCCCTGGTAACTTTGAAAAGCAGTCAGAGTTGCTAGATAGATGTATGTGGCTCCTTTAAAATGCTTTGTGTATTTGTGGTGTTTTTAAAAAAAAAAAAAGTCTTACCAGTTAACTTTGCAGTATCTAGGTTTGAGTGTCATAAATCCACGTGTTCCTGTTGCAACAAATACCCCAAAATTGTGTGTGCACTTCATAATACCAGTCTTCACCCGTGGAGGAACAGTGCTTTTTAGAGATGCTTTCTAGTTTCAGTGTTGGCATACTACCTGAGGGTATTGCAGTTGTGGGTGCATTCCCTAATTTGTATGATCAAGATGAACTGGCCCTTTTCTACTTCCAAGCTTTCAACAGATACCACCATATTTGATGGAATTCCCATAGTGAATTGCTTATGTTGTTAGTAGATTCAGTGCACTCAGCTGGGATAGGCAAGCCGTATTATGACAGCTTCCCTGTTTCACCTACATAAGTCGTCTTGTCTGAGGGCTTTATTCACACTAAGCACCAAGGTCTCCATGTCTTGAGGTCAGTTTCATTCTTTTGAAAAGTGCATGCTTCATTTGAACAATCAGCAGCAGATGGACTTTCAGTGATTTAAAATAAAATTTTGATCCAAAGCTCAGGACACAAAAACCACAGTGGTAAAATTGAGTAGCATATAATATCATCAGACTAAATTATCTGTAATTTTCCACAACCCAGATTGTATGTGTTTTATGTGTGTTTAAATAAATATATTAGATACACATGTATATACATACACACATACACAGCAGATCCAAGCCTGGCTGACTTCATTTTAAATGGTTGAATCTGCAGTGTAATAAAGTGGTTCAACCAGGATTAGGAACTGAAATTTAGTAGAAGAGAGAAAAGGAGTTAATGTAACAAATTCTTTTAGCTACAAACCCTGGTAATAGAGCACTTGGGGGATGGGATGGGGTGGGTTGGTGAGACAATCAGATTGGTAAATTGATTAAATGCTCCTAACCCTGTAATTTTGTGCATAGAGCACCCTGTGCTGTGGAAATAACTGTTCTTAGATTTCATTGTAACTGGACTGTTCAGGTTGCCCAGAGGGAAAGAACATTCCTAATTCTAATAAAATAAACTTTTATTTTGTTATTCCATTAGTTATGTTTATTTTTATAGTTAAAAAAATGACTAAAGGGGGCTAATAGCCACCTGTATTATGTGCCTTATTCACTGTTCCCACTTAATATAAAATGTCTAAATTTGGTTCAGTTTCTTTGGGAACTGTGAATGAGCCCATTCCCCCAACATTTAACTTGGTTAATAAGCTTTCAGAGCATTTTCTGAACGCTTTCCAATTTCTGCATCTCAAATATTGAATTTAAGTTGTTCGTGTTGTAACAGTGATACAAAAATGCTCAATAGCTCTTTGCCACTTTTTTAAAGAAAATACTTTGAGTCATTCTTAGCTAACCTCAAAACTCCTTCACATTACTTTCATTTTAGCTCACTCTTAAAGGTGGTACTGTTATATAGGGATGAAGGGAGAGTTTTCTTAAACCAGGTCCCAAAGTTGAAGATAGTTTGTCGTTCATACTCTGGCCAAGTCCAGGTTTTAGGACAATTTAATTTACTCTTACTTGAATCTGTAATTATGGGAGTTTATCACTTTTCCTCTTCAAAGCACTTCAACTTACTGTCTAAAACAAGTGGAAAAGAAATTGCCTTTTTTTATAAAGGAGGAAGATAAGGCTCACTGAGGTTAAATAACTCACCCAAGTTTTCATTTCCTTCTACCTGAAACTTAACATCATACTACCTCTTTATATCATATTTTGTTATTCTGGTCTCAGAATGACAGTATTCTGTGCCAGGGAAGGTAGTTCTTAACTATATTGTTGTACTTTTAAACCGCATTAAAGACTATTATAAATGCCTATCATTGCTACTGTTAGAGGTTGCTCTATACTATCTCTGATCTTTCATTCGTTGTTGCAGTTTGCAACTAATGTGGCCCTGTGTTTTGCCTAATTGTTAGAAACCATCCATGGATAGAAGAGTAGCCCTTTTCATCTTGCAGATTAAGGTAGGCAGTCCTCATGTGAAGACTGTCACGGTAGTTGAGAATAAATGGTTTAGTATGATTTGCTAAATAGTGCTCAAGTAATTTGCAGTTGGTTTAGTTATTCAAATGAATTTCCATTGTAAAGAATTTTGGATAGTCTGGGAAATTGTTACAGGATTTGTTTTGTAACTGATAACAAAATGCACAGAATATCCATATCCATTGGATCTCAGCTTTTGAGGCTTTTAAAAGATGATAAGCAGTGAGTTTTATGAGAAAATTTTGGCTCCTTCAGAAACAGGAAAATGTGTGGGTCCCTCAGATTTTTCATATATCTTTGGGGATAAAGTTGGTTATATCTGGTTTGTTTTAACGGTTTTGCTTCTGTAGTTACCCAAGATCAAATAGCCAACTCAGAAATACTCATTTGGATATCAGTCAAATAGTGCCTACCAGTGGAGTAAACAGACAACTTTTGGGTTTTTAGTTTTTGCTTTTGTGTGGAGTTAAGTCCAATTTTTAGGGCAACTCTTGTTGACCTTTCTCTAGGCAGTAGCGTTTAGGATGGAAAAAAATAATATGAGATATGTGTGAAAAGCAGTTTTCAGGCTATCATTTATTTAGGGCCACAGATGTGCTTATTTAGGACTATTTTCAAGGTAGGAGCCAGTTAGAATTTGTAAATCAGTCACACATTGATATGTAGCAGCCCTATCAATGCCACAACAACCTTATTACCATAGTAATTCAGGGGTCTCAAGTAATCCAGGAGTCTCAAACTGAAATGTCAACAAGAGCCAAGTAAATATTTTAGAAATAGACTACCCTGGACTATACGGGCTCTGAGAAGAGCCTGTGAAATCTTCTTCATGTGAATTACCTTAAATGTGGGCCAAAGAAAAACCGGCCATGGGCAGTTTATTTTCCAGCTTCTATTAGTCTTGGCTTGCAACAATGCCACTGTCCATCTGGCATTACCTAGACCAGTGATACTTAAATTTGTCTGCGAATTGGAATCACTGAGAAGCTTTAAACAATTATTAGTGCCTGAGTCTTACCTTATGGAGATTATGATTTAATAGCTTTGGGTAGGCATCAGTATTTTTTGTAAAGACCTTTCCGCATTCTCACCCCCTAATTCCAATCGGTGATTCTCACTTGCAGACTAGGTGGAGATCCGTGATCTGGATTGCCTTCTATAGTTGCAAAAAGAGAATATAGGCGAGCAACTCCAGATCATAAGGGACAAAATGATTCAAGGCAAATTGATGGGCTCAGAATAGGGCCTCACTGGAGGCCCTAGTTGAGTAGGTTTTGTGGAATGGTGCCTCCCAAGGGTCTGGTGTGCAGCGCCTGATTTGGTGTTTTGTCGGTTTTCTGGTAAATGGTCCACCTTGGAGAAAATCACAAAACTAAAAGTCTTACCAAGAAGTAGAACTGACAAGCAGCCACGTTGATTGGCAGTACATTCTCTTGCCAAGGGGGAGAAATCTAGGGAAAATAATACAGAGTCTGAGCAAAGGAAGTTGACTGGTTATAAGCAAAACTCATTAAAGCTATTTGCATCAAGTCTGCACAATTCCATGAGCACTTAGCGTTCACAAGTTTCCTACTTCTATCTTTCATTCTTTTGATAATCTTGTATTTTTATTTCAAGTGTGGTATAGTAGTAAGAATATTGACACTTTTCAGCCATAGTTTTCCCTTTTGTAAAATGGGAATACTAATAGGAACTGTAATTTGTTGAATGCTTCTTGCCAGATGCCTTACTTTTGTTTGTATCTTCCAAGCAGCCCTAAAGCAAAATGGGCATTGTTACCCTATTTTTATGAGGAAAAACACTCATACACTACTAACTTACTCCAAAGTTACACATTGAGTGTTTAACAGGGCCATGCTTGTCTGATTCCATATGTTCATTCCGTTATGCTGTTGTCTGTTACATAGGAGTATTGTGAGGATCAAAGAACATGTGAAAACAAAACCTAGTTACAATAATAAGCACACCAGTGCTAACTTGGGCAAAAGATAAGGATACAGAGCTGTCTCAGAGATTCCCAAACGCAGGATGAGATTGGACTGGGAACTAGAAAACCATTTTGGACCCCTAAAATGGTATTGTCTGCCATCTGTACATCATTCTCTTGCGGCTCTTACTGCTGCTTTTCCTGTCAGTTACCCCATAGCTCCGGGTATTACCATGTTAACTGTTCCAGACACATGTAGAGAGAACCAATCAGATCCATGGGGCAGGATCATCAATACAAGCGTGGGTGTTGAGAGCTTAATCAGGAAGGAAAACTTGGAGATCATAGTTAGCTGGGTTCACATCATGGAAATTGACAAAACTGAAATGCCCTTAAGTTTTAATTTTTTAAATATATGTAATGAATTGGTATATGATAGATAATTGTGGCTACTTAGTATTTACCAAATGGTTTGTTTCCATCTTGTTTATTTTTAATTTTTATTTTTTTAAGAGACAGTCTTGCTGTGTTGCCCAGGCTGTACTTGAACTCCTGGGCTCAACCAACCCTTCTGCCTCAGCCTCCTGAGTAGCTGGGATCATAGGCATGTGCCACTGCTTCTAGCTCTTCCATCTCAATCTTATGATGTAGCTACTGTTTTCATTTTATAAATAAGAAAATAGAAGCTCAAAGAAGATGGGTAGTTTGCCTGAGGTCATCCTGTTAGTAAGTGGCAGAATGAAGTTACAAACCTAGGTTTTATTGGTCGCCACCCACAGTGCCAGGCACTGGCGGTACAGCAGTGAACAAAAGGTCTGTTGGTTTGTCTAAAGCTCTCAACCTTGATTCTGCATAGATTCAGTGGATTGCCCAAGACCACTCAACCGGTTAAGATCAGAGCCAGCTCTGCTATTTGACCAGTGTATTATTTTCACCACACTGTATCTGCTTCTCAGTCACCAAAAGCACCTGCTAAAATTATATATAGACTGATTAGGGGACTTCCAACCTAACATTGCCCTGGAAACAATTCTTATCTTGGCTCATCTCTTCAAAACAAATGCCTCTTTTGTTGGTGATCTCAGATACACTGTTAAGAAGTACTCAAAGTATTCCTTTTTTCTCCTCACATTTGAGAGTCACCCTAGCATTTTAATGAATTAAGCAAGCCAGCCCTGCATTTCCAAACCCTTTCCAGAAGTTCAACCTTATTTACTTTGATCTGATGACATGGGCTTTTAAAAAAATTACTATTTTCTTAGAGGTGGGGTCTCACTATGTTGCCCAGGCTGGAGTATAATGGCTATTCACAGGCACAATTCGGGGGCACTATTGCCGTGAACTCCAGGACTCAAGCCATCTTCCTGCCACAGCCTCCTGAGTACCTGGGACTATAGGTGGAAGCCACCATGCCCAGCTGACATTGACTTTATATACATAATATTTCCTCAGCAACAATTTATGTTTTATTTGGCACTTGTAAAACCCTCTTCACTGATTATGCCTGTTTAAAGTTTGGTATTTACTCCAAGTCACCTACCTGCCTTTAGCCATGGAGTATTCAAGTTTCTTTCAGAATGAGAATTTGGAGGGTGATTATGGAAATATAAAACCAGGCCGGGCATGGTGGCTCACACCTTGTAATCCCAGCACTTTGGGAGGCCGAGGCAGGTGGATCACAAGGTCAGGAGTTCGAGACCAGCCTGGCCAATATAGTGAAACCCCATTTCTACTAAAAATACAAAAATTAGCCGGGCATGGTGGCGCACGCCTGTAATCCCAGCTACTCAGGAGGCTGAGGCAGGAGAATCGCTTGCACCCGGGAGGTGGAGGTTACAGTGAGCTAAGATCACGCCACTGCACTCCAGCCTGGGCGACAGAGAGACTGTCTCAAAAAAAATAAAATAATACAAAACCAACTCTTTATGGTAGACAGTTTATCCCCCAGAAAGCTTTTTTAGACTGAAAACGTTTCTATAGATTTCAGATTTCCCTCTGATAGCTAAGATTTGTTTCTGTATAACAGCAGAGTAGTGCCCTATAAGCCAGTTCAGTGCACATTAAATGGCTGTTCTTAGAATTATGAATCTGGGGCATGTGCAGTGATGCTCTAGCTCTCTGGAGTCAGTTGGTCAAGTGGGATTCCTGAGGACTGAGCAAACACACACACAGCAGGATTTTGTCCTAAGTTTTCTTAGGGATCTTATCCAAAAACACCATTACTTGAATTTCCCAGCTTCCTTTTACAGGGAGGCTTCTTTGCTATGTGTACTCCCACCTCTGTATGTCACATCATTTTCCCAGAGGAAGTACAGCATAAAATAATAACCAGCATTTGTAGAGCACTTCTTGTGGGCCTTCTTGGGCAAACAGACATTCTCATGGAATGCTCTAAAATTGTTAAGTTCTTGCACTTGCTCTCAAGTCATTTATAATCTAATTGCTGGTCTTCCTGGTATGAACAAAGATGTTTGCTTGTTAATAAATTCCTACCACATACCCAGACTTGTGGTTTATTTCTATCTAACTAGGGAAAGCACTAAAGAGTTTTCTAATAAGGAAGAATGATCTGAGTGTCTACCTGCTTTGGAAAAGATGTCTGCTGTGGATAGGAAATGATTTTGTATCCAAAAGTCCTAGTACTAATTTGGAGTGTTGTAAAGGTCAGGGCAGCAAATGCTAGAGAATGGGATTAATGAAAGGTGATAATGTTCTCCATGTCTTTGAATAATCAATTTTTACTCCATTTTGACTAGCTTGCAATAAAGTAGGTTAAGTGCTGTACTTTAAGGAAGTCCATGTACAAGCCAGTGCCTTACAATGGTCAAATGGTTGCTCACTAACCGATGGAAATAAATGATTGTTGTTTCCACAAAATTGCTTTACAGATTCTAAATGCTATCTCTGGGACACTGGATTGTGTGCCCTTTAAGATAAATTCCATAATCAAGGGCCTGGTCCTGAATAGATTGGAGCCCCAAAATCTCACTAAAGCAAACTGATAGTCGGCCAGTAAAGAGTTGGAGACAAACACTCCTGGAATAGGAATCCGCTGCTCACCTTTATTTTAAACTGATATGTAGAAATTAATATTATTACAAAATGCACACACCTTAAGTGTTCAGTTTGATGTTTTGACAATTGTATACATCTGTGTAATAATTACCAAAAGAAGACATAAAACATCACAGTTAACCCAGAAAGTTCTCAAATACCTTTAAATCACCCCTGAGCGCCTCTCCACTCCAGTGATCACTTCCTGATTTTTATCACTGAAGATTTGTTTTACCTGCTTTTGGATTACATATAAGTGGAATCATATAATAATGTACTCCTTTGCATCTGGCTGCTTTCACTGATAATGCTTGAAAGACATCCATATTGTATGTATCAGGACATTGTTCTCTATTGCTGAGTAGTGTTTCATTCTATAAATACACCACAATTTGTTTATTCATTCTCCTAGTGAAGGACTTCTAGGTTGTTTCCAGTTTGGGGCAATTATGAATAAGGATGCTATCGATATTCTTACACAGCCTTTTGTTTGTGTTTTTTGTGGTTATATGTTTTCATTTCTCTTGGATAAATAAGAGTAGAAAATTACTGGTTCATATGGTAAGTGCGTGTTTATAAGAAACTGCCCTCTTGTTCTCCAAAGTGGTTTTACCATTTTGTACTCCCATCAGTCATGTATGAGAGTTACAGTTGCTTCACATGTCTGTCAACATTTGCATTGTCAGGTTTTTTAATATTAGCCATTTCAGCATATATTAAATAACTGATTTTAATTTACATTTCCCAGATGATTAATGATGTTGAGCACTTTTTCATATACTTATTTTTCATTTGTATATCTTTCATGAAGTGTCTTTCATGTCTTTTCTCATTTTAAAGTTGGATGTCTTTTTATTGTAGGTATTATTTGTATTTTGGATATAAATCCTTTGATGGATAGATATGCTATGATTTTTTTTTAAAGACTATTCACTTATTAGGATCTTTTGATGAACAAATTTTTTTGATAAAATCCACTTTATCAGTTTTTTTATGTTATGGTTTTATGACCTCAAAGTCACAAAGAACATATTTTCTTCTAGAAGTTTTATGGTTTGGAATTTTATGTTTAGGTCTGTGATCCATCTCAAATTAATTTTTGTGAACAGAATGAGGTTTGATTTTTTTCCAACATGGATATACAGTTGTTCCAGCAACATTTACTTAAAGACTTTCCTTTATCCATGAGATTGACTTGGTACCTTGGTTAAAATTGATCACATGTGTGTGTGTATTTCTACATTTTCTGTTCTGTCCATTAATCTATTTGTGTATCCTTACATCAGTACCACACTTTGGATTATTGAAGCTTTCTAGTAAGTCTTTAAATTAGTAAGTCCTTCCGTTTTTTATTTTTCAAGATTGCTTTGGTTATTCTTGATTCTTTGGATTGTCATAAGAGTTTTAGAATGAGCTCATCTTGTTTTTCAAACTTAGCTGTGCTGGGTGAGCTGTGTTCATGCCACTGCATTCCAGCTTGGGTGACAGCAAGACCCTGTCTTAAAAAATAAATACACAGGCCGGGCGCGGTGGCTCAAACCTGTAATCCCAGCACTTTTGGGGGCCGAGACGGGTGGATCACGAGGTCAGGAGATCGAGACCATCCTGGCTAACACGGTGAAACCCCGTCTCTACTAAAAAATACAAAAAACTAGCAGGGCGAGGTGGCGGGCGCCTGTAGTCCCAGCTACTGGGGAGGCTGAGGCAGGAGAATGGTGTGAACCCGGGAGGCGGAGCTTGCAGTGAGCTGAGATCTGGCCACTGTACTCCAGCCTGGGCAACAGAGCGAGACTCTGTCTTAAATAAATAAATAAATAAACAAATATCTAAATAACTGCTAGAATCTTGATATGGGGTTTTGTTGAGTCTATAGGTCAATGTAGAATGATCATTTTAATAGTATTGAGTCAGCTAATCCATGAACATATTGGGTCTTGTCATTTATTTCGGTATTAAATTTTTTGCTCAGCGATGTTTTGTAGCTTCCCTTGCATAAGACTTGCATATCTTACATTAGACTTTTTCTTAAGCATTTGGTTTTTAAAATATTTTTAATTTTTTTTTCTTTTTTGAGATGGAGTTTTGCTCTTGTTGGTCACCATGCCTGGCTAATTATCATTTTTAGGCTGTTTGTTGCTGGTATCTAGAAATACAATTGATTTTTTGTTTGTTTGTTTAGAGATGGGTCTCACTATGTTGCCCAGGTTGGTCTCAATCTCCTGAGCTCAAGGGATTCTCATGCCTCAGCCACCCAAGTAGCTGGGACTTTAGGCATGTGCCAGTGCACCTGGCTGATTTTTGTATGCTGATCTTGAATCGTGCCACCTTGCTAAATTCATTTATTCTAGAAATAGTTCTTATAGATTCCATACAGTTTTATATTAAATATATACACAACAGTGTAGTTTGCTAATAATGCCTTTCTGCACTGGCTACAATATCTAGTGCAATGTTTAACGTGTGGTGAGAACAGACACTTCTGTTTCAATCTTAGTGATAAAGATTTTAACATTTCATCACTAAGTATAATGTTAACTGTAAGTTTTTCACAGAACAGCCCGAACAAGTTCTTTTCTATTTCTAATTTGTTGAGAATTTTTATTAGGAAGGGTTGTTAAATTTTGTGAGATGCATTTTTAGCTTCTAATAAGATTATTATGTATTTCTCTTTTTTATTTTGTTAAGATGGTATGTTATAGGGGTTGTCAAACAGTGGCCCATGGGCCCGATCCAGCCCATGGACAGTTTTGTTGTTGGTTTAGAGACAGTCTTACTCTGTTGCTCAGGCTGCCAGGCTGGAGCGCAATGACATGATCATAGCTCACTGCAGCCTTGAGCTCCTGGACTCAAGCAATCCTCCTGCCTCAGCCTCCTGAGTAACTAGGACTACAGGTGCATGTCACCACACCAGCCAATTTAAGAAATTTTTGTAGGTCTTGGCTGCAGTTGCCCATGATGGCCTCAAACTCCTGGGCCCAGCCCTCCGCCTTGGCCTCTCAGGAGTGCTGAGATTAGAGGTGTGAGCCAGCACACTTTGGCCCCATGGACTGTTTTGTTTTTGTTTTGAGACAGGCCCTGTCACCCAGGCTGAGTGTGGTGGTACGAATGTGGCCTACTGTAGCCTCTAACTTTCCTGGCTCCAGCGACATCCTGCCTCAGCCTCCTGAGTAGCTGGGACCACAGGTGCGCCACCACACCTGGCTAATTTTTCTTTTTACTTTTTGTAGACGTGAAGTCTTGATATGTTGCCCAGATTGATCTGGAACTCCTAGGCTCAAGTGATCCCTTGCCTTGCCCCTCCCAAAGTGCTACAGCATTACAGGCATGAGACACAAGTGCCCAGCCTATTGCAGTGTTTTTGTTTTTCTGGTTTTTGTCTTGTTTTGTTTTTTTGAGACTGAGTCTTGTTCGTCAGCCTGGTGATAGGGGTGTGCAGGGTACCATCTGCAACCCTGCCTCCCAAGTTTAAGCGCATTCTCTTGCCTCTCAGCCTCCCAAGTAGGGGATTATAGGCACATGTCGCCTCCAGCTAACTTTTATATATTTAGTAGAAACGGGTTTCACCATATTGGCCATTGGTCTTGAACTCCTGACCTCAGGTGATCTGCCCACCTTGGCCTCCCCAAAGGCTGGGATTACAGGTGAGCCATTGTGCCTGGGCCCTGTTGCAGTTTTATTAGAGATGAGTTCTCTCAGCTTTTGTCTATTATTAGAGAATGTCCTTTCCTTATTTCTAAGTGGGGTATTTTAGTTGATATAGGATTCTATATGTTGACCTTTATTTCTTCTTTCAGTACTTTAAAGAAGTTATTTTATTGTATTCCAGGCCCCATTTGTTTCTGGTGAGAAGTCATTCATCATTTTAATTTTATTTCCCCTTCCATAATGTGTGTCTCAATGGCTGCATCTGTGCATTATAATACTCTTTCAGCAGATTGACCAGGTATATCTAGGCATGTTTTTCTCTTTTGTATAGAGTTTTACTGAACTCTTGGATCTGTGTTGATGTCTTCATTATCATTGGTTCTTTCTTGGCCATTATCTGTTTCTACATTTTTCTCTTGTCCTACTCTCTCTTGCTTCTCCTCTTTGTAGTTACATGGTTAGATGACGGATATAAACCTTACAGATCTCAGATGATTTTTCCCTGCCCTGTTTTTCTTTTTTTTGTTTCTAGTTTGATACTTTCCATTTAACCATCTCTTTAAGTTTTGATGCTCTTAATGTGCTAACCTGTTAAACTTGTTTATTGAATTCTCCATTTAAAATTTTTTGGTTTTACTTATTTATGAATACATAGTTGCACTGAATTATTTTTAATTTTTTTCTAATTTTATTTCTAGCATTTTATTATATTTGTATAATTACCATTTTCTGCTGAAGTTTCCTATTTCTTCATGCATGTTTTCCACATTTTCCACTCTACTTTTTAGCATTTTAATCAGTTCTTTTGTTGGTTTTTTTCCTTGTATCAGTTATTTTAAAGATCCAAACTGATAATTCAACATCCGGGTCTTTTCTAGTTCTGCTTCTGTTGAGCCCCTCCTCTCCCTTACCATGAATCTTATTTTCTTGCTTTTGATGACTTGTATATTTGATTTGATGATGAACGTTTTATGTTGGAAAAAAAAAAGAGAGAGAGAGAAATTGAAGCAAATATTTACTTCCAAAACAGGGCATGCCCTTTGTATTTTTTTTCAGGCCACTTGAATGGTGGCTCAATGTGATGTATATGAATTCCTCGATTGGGGCTTCATTGCAGTTTTAGTTTAGTTTGATTCAGTTTACCTCTAGCTTCAAATATTTTGAATGAAGGTAGAATCAGAACTCTCATATCACCAGGGTCTGAGTTTTGGGCATTGGCAAGATTCCAGAGATCTTACTTTGCTTCATAGCTAAGCCACCAGCTTTTATTAACGTGGGAGATCTTTCCCTGCTTTACAACCTTGCTTCCAGGATTTTTTTTTATCAATGAGCTGGGGACAGGAGGATATTTTTCTCAGCTCTCATGCGTGCCCTGCCCTTTTGTAGAGGAATGTCCACAATGCCTAGGGATGTTTCTTAGCATTTCTTGACCTGAAAGGCCTCCAAGAGTGCCTCTGTTGATTTCTCACAACCATCCTGCCTCCCTTCATCTTTAAAGGGTATTTTGTTCTTGGGAGAAGCTCTCTGCTCTCTCAGCTTTCCTTCTGGGTGGTTATCCACAACTTTAGTGTACTCGCAACCTCCTGTACCCTGGTTTTCATCATTTAAGGGGTGGGTGATTGGTGGGAAGTCACTTTCCTGTGGATTTGGGTCCCTAGGTTCTAATGGCAAACCAGCTCAAGGGGGTTGTGAAAATTTTGTTAAATTTCAACAGGTTTCTCTTTTCTCCCCTTAGTATTCCTCTTCCCACCGTGAAGCTGAACTAGGAAGAACAAATCAGCCAGGGGGTCTCACCCTTCCTCATGAAGGAGTTGGCACTTCTGGAGTTTGGATCATTTAGGTTTCTTGGTTTTGTTTCTTGTTTTCTGAGACAGGGTCTCACTCTTACTCCAGCTTGGAGTACAGCCTGTAGTGATGTCACCACTACAACCTCTGCCTGCCTGGGTTCAATGGGATCCTCCCACCTCAGCCTCCCTGAGCAGCTGGGACTACAGGCGTACCTCACCACACTGGCTAATTTTGTATTTTGAATGAGACAGGTTTCTGTTATGTTGCCCAGGCTGATCGCCAACCTCTGAGCTTAAGCGATCTGCCTGCCTCGGTGCCCCAAAGTCCAGGGGTTACAGGCATAAACCACTGTACCCAACCTAGATTTCTTTGTGTCCTTAGCTTTCTGATGAGTTAAACGTATTTTTTATTTTCTTGCTAATCTGGCCTTTTGTTGTTGTTTGCTAGAGTGGGAGGTATATTCCCTTGTGACTTTCTTCAAATCAGTAGTGATTTCAGAATGTTAATTTTTTTAATAAAAAAATTTTTTTAAGTCAGGCGCAGTGTCTCATGCCTGTAATCCCAGCACTTTGGGAGGCCAAGGCAGGTGGATCACCTGAGATCAGGAATTTCGAGACCAGCCTGGCCAACATAGTGAAAAACCCAACTCTACTAAAATACTAAAATTATCTGGGTGTAGGTGGTGCCTGTAATCCCAGCTACTTCTGGGGAGGCTGAGTCAGAGAATCGCTGAAACCTGGGAGGCGGGAGGTTGCAGTGGCTGAGATCAGCCACTGCACTCCAACCTGGGTGACAGAGCAAGACTCCCTCTCAAAAAAAAAAAAAAAAAAAATTTTTTTTTTGAAACAGGTCTCACTCCACCCTGGCTGGAGTGCCATGACACGATCATAGCTCACTGCTGGCTTGACCTTCTGGGCTCAAGTGATCCTCCTGCCTCAGCCTCTTGAGTAGCTGGGACCACAGGCATGTGCTACCATGCCTGGCTAATTTTTTTTCTTTTTTTTTTCTTGTTAGGGTTGAGGTCTCGCTATGTTGCCTGTGATCCTCCTGCCTTGGTTTCCCAAAGTACTGGGATTAAAGGCATGAGCGACCACGCCTGGTTAGGAATGGGAGTTTAAACAATGGTTTTATTTGCATATTTCATTAGCTAGTATTTTTTTTCCTTTTTTGAGACAGAGTCTGGCCCTGTTGCCCAGGCTGGAGTGCAATGGCACAATCTAGGCTCATTGTAACCTCTGCCTCTTGGCTTCAAGTGATTCCCATGCCTCAGCCTCCCGAGTAGCTGGGATTACAGGCACCCGCCACCATACCCAGCTAATTTTTGTATTTTTAGTAGAGACAGGGTTTCACCATGTTGGCCAGGATGGTCTCAAACTCCGGACCTCAGTTGATCCAGCCACCTCAGCCTCCCAAAGTGCTGGGATTACAGGTGTGAGCCATCACGCCTGGCCTCATTAACTGTTTTTAAAATTAAAAGTAACTATAAATTTTGTAGAATCATAAAGAAAAGCAACACCTTCCCATCTTAACTCCCCTAGTGCCTCTACTCCCTCCACAGAGACAAATATCTTAGCAGTTTGTTGTGTTTTCTTTTCCAAATTGTGTTTCTAAAATGTGTCAATATCTTTTACCTTATTTTTTTTATTTTTGTAGAGACAGGGGGGTCTCACTGTGTTGCCTAGACTGGTCTCAAACTCCTGGCCTCCTACCTTGGCTTCCCACAGTTCTGGCATGAGTTACTGCACCTGGTGTCCCCCTTGTTATTTTTAAAACCTGAATGGAAGCATACTATATTTTCTACACTTCTTTCATGTAACTTATTTTAACAACCTGAGGACTTTTAGAGGCTGCATAGTATGTCTTAGTATAGATGTATCTTAGTTTATTTAAACAGTTACTGGTGATGGACATTTCCATATTTCCACCATTTTTTCTCACAAACAATGCAGGACATGCCTGCCCACACCACCACATTGCTACTGAATATCTGTAGTATCGGCTATCGGGCATAACAAAATGCTTCATGAAGTCCACTGAAGCTTCATATTATTTGAAGTGATATTTCCCAAAGTGTTGGCTGAACTCTCAAGAGTTTGTGGTATAGGGTTCGGGAGGACTGGACACTTCCAAAGAGGCATAAGGTGCTACAGACTTGCCCAGCAGGTGGCATCAGAACAAAGCTGGCTACGGACCTTGTCAGTACAAATGATAAAACATTAAAAATGTAAAAACTCAACTGTAGCTCCTTATTTATGCATATATTGGGGATGCTGAAAAGTTACCGATGCCTGATTCCTCTTCTATGTCCTCAGCCCCCACCATAAAAATAGATAAATGCCATTTTTTTTTGTATGCCCAGCACAGCTATATGATTTGAACGATCTTGATAAGCAGGGTCACATTTGAGGAGATTTACAGTAGACCACCCAGACACAAGCAGCCATGTTTTATGTGATTTCTGGGATTTTCCCATACTTTCTACAGTTCACCATGGTGATCTCACCTGCTCACACAGGCTGGAGTTCAGGAGTGCAATCATAGCTCACTGTAACCTTGAACTCCTGGGCTCAGGAGATCCTCTCTCCTCAGTCTCCCAAGTAGCTAGGACTACAAGCACATGCCACCATGCCTGGCTCATTTTAAAATTCTGCAGAGGATTTTGGTTCACTATGTTGCCGAGGCTGGTATTGAACCCCTGGGCTCAATCCCTCCTGCCTCAGCCTCCCAAAGTGTTGGGATTACAGGTGTGAACCACAGTATCCAACCTGTTATGTTTTTTAAAAAGAGATTTTTCCAATTATGTATGTAATTAGAGCACCTTAAGTTTAGTGATTGCAATTTGAGAAACCAATGTCCTTTCTTATTAAAAAGGCCCTTGTACAGAAAGTGCTCTATCTTCCTCACAAGATCTGGGGTCAAAGGAGAGATTTTGAAACATTATAGCAATGGCTTCTAGTTACTGAACAAAGAATGTCATTGTGCTCCTTACAGGACCCCTTTCAGGGGGATTTTACATATTGGGAAACAGCCTCATGAGCTTTCTACAAACATCTTTGTCCTTAAGTCTTCCCATTTCAGTAATTGGCTGTACCACTCATCCAGTAGAAGCCAGTTAGAAACGTGGGTAATCTTCCCTGGCATCCATCTCTTCCCCATTCCCCATGGTCCACCCTCTATTGAGGTTTTCCCACCTCTCAAACTTCTGAACTACTTTATTTCCATCTCCTTTACATCACGCTTAACCAAGCAAGCATTTCATCGCCTCTGCATCCTTAGCCTACATTGATCATCAATTTTGTCCCTCCCATCCAGTCTCTACTCAGCGAGCCAACATGAGCTTGAAAGCGTTCCATTCTGACCATGCCATTCCTTGCTCAAACTTCTCTAGTGCCTTCCCAATAATTTTATTACAATAAAATTCCTCTTATGGCCTTTGTGGATCTCTGCAGACTCCACTCTTTCTCCCTATTGCAAACTAACCCTACATCTTTTTCTCTTTTCACACTGGTCTTCGTTCTGTGCTGCAAACTGGCTGAGTTTCTTCCATCCTCAGGGCCTTTTGCACAAGTTCTTCCTTTGCCTTAGAATTCTTTCCTGGCCTGCACACCTCTTCATCCCCTTTCCCCTAAGCTAATGCTTTACCCTTTAGGTCTCATTTGAACATCTCTTACCCAGGAAAAATTTCCCTGTCCAAACAAGTCTAGATTCCCCTTGTTTGTTCTAACTGTTCTATATTTCTCCTTCTTAGCATTTATCACAATCCTTGATATGTTGTCCTTTTCATTTCTCAGTCTCTATTATTGGAATAGGTAATACATCCATATAGTACAAAATTCAAAGTGTATTAAAGGTATAGAGTAAAAGTCTTCTCTTCCCTGTCCCCCTGCTACCCAGTTCTCTTTAGAACCACTTTTAGCATTTTGAATATCCTTCCCGAAATATTTTCTAAGTATACAAGCAATTATGTATATAATATTCCTCTTTATTTTTGCCTTTTATTAATACATATACTATATGCATTTTCTGCACTTTGTCTGTTAATAATGTATCTTGGCAATTATTCTATATTAATATGTAAATAGTTGCCTCTTTCTTTTTCATGTGCCATATAGTATGGACTTTTATTTAACCTCTCTCTAGGTTGGTTTTAGGCATTGGTTATTACAAATAATGCTGCATTGAATATCTTTGTATGCAAAGTCATTTCCCATGTCTATGCCTATAGAATAAATTACTAGAATTGAAATAATTAAGTTAAAGATTATGTGCATTTTTAAATTTGATAGTTACTGCCAAACTGCTCTCAATGGAAGTTTTACCAATTCCCACTAGTGAATGCATTTGTCCTCACAATTACGTCAGTGAAATTTTTGTTCTTTGCCAATGCAAGAAATGGAAAGTATCTCTTGGAAACTAATTTGCATGTTTTTTTTTCCTTGCACAGTTATATTTTCATACGTTAAAGAGCCATTTGTATTTCTTGGTGAACTGTTCATAAACTTTGCTTACTTATTATCTAATGTCTGACTAATTTGCTACACTCTAAATTCCCAATTCATACTGAAATCTCGCCCTTGCAATTTAGACGTACAATCTTCCTCTTCAGTGGTGTCCACACCAAAAAATCCACAGGCTCCTGAATTTTATATGCCTAAGAGTCTTACTGAAAATTGGAAGTCTTAAGGTGTAGTCCATTTTATGCAGTGTGAGGCCTTTCATGTTCTGAAATGCACCACTCTTGACTGACTTTTTCTTCTTCACCCTGTCCAGCACTGTGCCTTTATTAGCCAGAGAAATATTCCCCTTTTCCCAGGAAACGTTCTGACTTTACCCTGGTCCCTCAAGGACTCTCCTTCTCCCCCAAATTAACTTGCAAGGAGTTTCTCCAACCCAAAATGGCACCTTCCTGAAAAGATTTCTAGTGGATACTGTTTTCTCTACCTCACTACAGATGTATTTTGCTGCTTGGCTCCCCTCTCTCCACTTTGCTATGGCAAACATTTTTTTCCAGAAATATATCAAATAAAATGAACATGTGGCCCCTTCTGGTGATTTTTGTTGGGATCCCTGGTATTGATTTCTTCTAGTTTAGATAATTCCACCGTGGCAAGCTTTTATTTCTAGCATACAGCTCATGAGGAGAATGTAAGTCACTTGGTGTTATTAATGTGAAAATAGTAAACAAGAACACAAAATTTGCTAGATTAGAAGTGGATTATTTTTTTCCAGGCTGGGCACAGTGGCTTATGCTTGTAATCCCAGCAGTTTCGGAGGCTGAGGCAGGCAGATTGCTTTGAGCTCACGAGTTCGAGACCGGCCTGGGAAACACAGCGAAACCCCGGCTCAGGCCGGGGCGGGTAATTTTGCACATAAAACAATTAGCGAGGTGTGGTGGCGCACACCTGTGGTCCCAGCTACTGGGGAGGCTGAGGTGGGAGGATGGCTTGAACCTGGGAGGCAGAGGTTGCCGTGAACCCAGTTTGTGCCATTGCACTCCAGCCTGTGTGGCAGAGTGAGACCCTGTCTCAAAAAAAAAAAAAAAAAAAAAAAAAAAAAAGAAAAGAAAAGGGAAGGAATGAATTAGCATGAATGAGAAAGGCATGATCTGCAGTCAGTCACCCATGGTCAAAGTTAGCGTGGATACCAACTCATTCTCAAGGCGAAGCAAAATCAGCCCAATGCTTTTGGCAAACTGGTTGCCTCCCTGTCATCATCATCTGGGCTCACTGTGGCTTGCCCTTCTGGCCTTGCCTCTGACCTTGCCATCTCTGGGGAGGCTTCTTTGCAAGCCCAAGCCTGGGCTCCCCCTCTCAGAACCATGTGCATACTTGTCCTGGAACTGGCTTTTTGCCTGAGCCTCCTGGAGGGCAGGGGCCATCTGGCACAAACCTGCATCCCAGGTTTAGCAGTTGCTAAATTAATGAACAAATACCAAGTCTTTCACAATGTAACTTGAGAGTGGAGGTAGTGGTAGTGGCTACTCCATCTGGGGGATGAGAGAAGGTGGAGGCTGAGTTTTGGGGGTGGCTTGCAAAAGAAGAGGAGAGACTATTAGCAGCTAAAGAAGTGGCCAGGCTAAACACCATGCATTTTCCTGACTGGGGAGCTGTGGGTTTGTTTAAAGGTAGGGCTGAATAAGGGGTGAAACCAGTGAGCAGGAGAGATGGCTAGTGCTGGACTGGAGTGAAAGGCATCTGTAGAGGCAGGAGACAGGATGGGGAGGGAGAGGAGTTGGCCTAGGACAGGACAGGACAGGACAGCACTTATTTGAAGACTGGTGGGCAGGAGGAAAGGAAGGGGAGGGATTGAGAAATGACCTGGAGGTCCTCAGTCTAACTGGGAGAAGACCTGGAAGAGGGGGATCAGCTGCTGTTGGGATGGAGAGGAGGGCCAGGAGAGGCAATGAGACTCACATAGAGGGAGGGTCGGGGATGGGGACTGGGCGGTGGGGGGGCGGATGGGGGTGGTGGAAAGAGAGGGGATCAGGAAGGCCCTGTGGCAACCCTTTTGTGTCCTGTCTTAAATAAGGAGAGGAAGGGAAGGCCCACGGAGAGAAAGGGGACAGGAGGAAGAGCAGTGGAGTGGACTGGATCCAACTGGAAAGGGGGCTGATATGTCCCCAGCATCAGGGTAGGGACCCTCTAGAAAGGGAGGTTCTGAGAGGGAGGTTGTGGGGAGCACTGTATAGGGGTCCTGGAGGTGATTTCTGGGAAGGAGAGGTCTGGGGCAGGGCTGTGAGGAGTCAGGAAAGAAACGGTGAAGTCCATTCCTCACCAACCTCCTGAACCCTGGGGTCTGAGACCCTCAGGAAAGAGGGTTCAGTGGCACAGGAGGGTCCAGGGCAGGAGACAGAAAAGTGGCCTCTCAGGTCTTCTTGGAAAGGAACTCTGACCACCAGTGTGAATAGTCTCGCAGAAAGCTAAGCAGACATCCAGCGAAAGCTGGCCCCTCCCACTCTGGGAGAAGGGAACGGCCAGCGGTTGCATGGGCAGCCTTCCTTGTGCACAGGTCCTCTGGACACGCTGCTGCCTGGCCACACCTCCTTTCCCTTTCATCTTTCTCATCAACCAATGGGCTTGGGAGCATTGAGGCCATGCCCCTATTCTGTGTTCTAGTGGGTCCTGGTTATCCCTCCTCTGGCTTAGTTGCACAGCTACCTGGTAGGTGACTGGAGGTGTTTGGCAGTTTAGATTGCACTGATGTGGCCCCAACCCTCCGCCTCCCTCCCCACTCCACCATTCAGGAAGAAACTTGGCAGAGCAAATTGACTGCAGCCAAGAAAAAGGTAAAAACCACCAGGTCGTAGCCCCCAACCCACCTGCAGACCTCCTCTGACAGCAGGACTACTGCCAGAGTCCTTGCCACTCCTGAGGCACACCGGGTTGGGCCCCCCTGGTGCCTCTGCTTCTGCACTCTCCTGCACCAAAACATTACACAGCCTTTCCCCTCAGCAGCCCAGCCCCTATCCTGACAGTCACCCCAGGGTAACCTTGGGCAGGTGACCCCTGGGGCTCCCTGCTTGAGACTCGGCCCTTACTTCCTGCCCCCGCAAGCCTGACCTCCCTGGGCTCTTTGGGCTTGCATCTCCAAGGACTGAGACAACCATTTGGTGGTTGCCACTCACCTGGGGATGTGAGTTTTGGCTGGCCAGGTTCCTGGGACAGGGGGCCCAAGGGGCAGTAGAGGGCAATTGTTGGCAGACAAGGGCAATGGGTAAAGAATTCTGGGTTTGAATCCTGCCTCTGTCTGCTAAGGATATGATTTAGTGCAAGTTACTTGAGCTCTTTGGGCCTCTCTTTTCATATCTGTATAATAAAGGTGGTATTGTTTGACTTCCATTTGTGAAGTTTAAATGAAATTTGTTGTTGTTGTTTTATGTGAATCCCTAGTACATGGCCTGCTGCAAACACACAGGACACCCAGGAAGTGGTCATTGCTGTTTGATTTTCCTCATCCCCAGTCTCAAAGGGAAGCCAGACCAATGAAAACAGCCACTTGCCATCAAGTTGTCCCTTTAGGAGTCACTGAAAGGGCCCCAGCGTGTGGTGAGGAGAGCCCCAGGCACTAGGAGTAAGAGAAGATCTTACTTGCCACAGCTTGCTGGGTGACCACAGAAAAATCACTATTTCCCCTGGGTCTCAGTTTTCTCCTCTATAACATGATACTGGATAAGATCAGTGTCTTTCAAACTTGTTTTTCAGCTGGAGTCCCCTTAGTTCAAGTGAACCCTTACTCAGAAGTCTGGGTTTTTTTTAATGGGAGGTGGAGGTCTGAGCTCTACCAGATTCATCACCATGTCCTGGCCCAAGGAAGGGTCCATGAGCGATTAAGAGCTGCATTGGTCAGGTGACTCCACTCTGTGACATATCTATTTGTTACCGCCCCTGGCAAGATCAAGAGGTGGCCACGGAAGAATCTCCTCTGCTCTTTTTCAGCATTTCGTTTTCCTGAACCCATGTCTTCCTCCTACCCTGACTTTCTTGCTTCTCTCTAAGCTACTTCTGTCTTTCTTCCCCTGCCCTTGTTTTTCTCTTGTCACCTCCTGTAGATTCAGGACATTCTGAAGGTGCTGGTGTCCAACCTTCACCATTCCAGTGGGGTAGTGCTCCCGCATTGGGCAAGTGGAAGGTGAGGCAGTGCCCGGACCCCTCTCTGGCTTGCTGTCTCCAGCCGTGCATGTTTCTGAGACTTCTCTGGTTTGAGGGATACTTTGCCTCTGGCTTATTTTATGTTGCTGCCATTATCCTTCAGCCTATATGTCTGCTTCTTTCACCTGCTTGATTGATTTCAAGGTTTCTTTTTTCTCCCTTCCCAGCATCTTTTATCATCTTGGAAATGGTGAGTCATACCTTAAAATTTAAAAGTAATTTGAGAATAATGTACAATATAGGATGTGGGATTTGGGGCTTTTGTTTTGTTTTGTTTTTGAGACAGAGTCTCACTCTGTCACCCAGACTGGAGTGCAGTGGTGTGGTGCAATCCTGGCTCAATGCAACCTCTGCCTCCCGGGTTCAAGCGATTCTCTTGCGTTAGTCTCCTGAGTAGCTGGGATTACAGGCACCTGCCACCACGCCCAGCTAATCTTTGTAGTTTTAGTGGAGACGCGGTTTCACCATGTTGACAGACTGGTCTTGAACTCCTGATCTCAAGTGATCCACCCACCTCAGCCTCCCAAAGTGCTGGGATTACATGCGTGAGCCACCGTGCATGGTCTCTTGCTGTTTTTATACTTTCTCTATATCCATATAGAGATGTTTCGCATGTAAGTTTTTGTTTCTTTGAATTTCTCATTTTTATTACTCCTGCATCATCTGCTACCCTGAAGGATCTGGAAGTAAGAGGCCCTGGGCCAGGGTGCTGTGACCCTGCAGGCCAGCCCTCCAACCTCCTCTCACAGCTGGCTGTGCCTCTGCCAACTGAGACAGTCCACACACACCCCAGCCCTAATGATTGTTCCCTCTACCTCTCCCCGCAGTCCTCCTCCAACTCCTCCTCTCTGCATGCGCCTCAGAGCCGGTACCAAGAACTGGAAGTAGCCCTGGACTCAAGGTCCGCAACAATCAATCAACTCAATGAAAACGTAGAATCATTGGTAAGAGTCCAGTGGAGTCTCCTGATTTCAAGCTGCCAATCTTGGGCCTTAGTTTCCCTGGGGCTCTGAAGAAAGGGGCTGAGGGACCCTGGTGCCAAGGGCAAATGGGGAGCTGGGGCACCCAGGCCTCACGTGTAGGGACCCCAGAGCAAGGAGCATGCAGCATGGCTATTCTGTCACTGCCCTCTTTGCTGACTGTCTGCTTCAGACATCCCTGCTCCAGTCCTTGCCACACACACCCTGGAGTTGTCACCTCTCAGGGAAGCACTAGTCTGACTGGTTGTCAGGGGCCCCGTATTTCTGCCCTGACTCAGTCTCTAATTTGCCCTTGAGTCTGGATTAGCCACCTCCTCCTTGGGCCTGCTCCAGAGGAGGTAGAGAGTATCAAAGGTCTCTGTTAGCTCTGAGAGTCCGAGATTTGGGACCCTAGAATGGAAACCTCAGGGCCAAGGGCTCTCATCTGTCCTTTTCTGTCCTGTATCTCTGCTGTGAAGAACCGTACCTGGCTTGTATGTGCTCAGTAAATGTTTGTTGAATGAACACACCTTTCTAAATCACAAGCTGGCAGAAGGGTGGGCCTTTCTCAGACTCCATCTCTAGAGGTTTATGTTACTGTCCTTTCGAGAGAATCCAGATTCAGATTTTGAGTTCTGTGGCTGGCGAAAACCAACAAAGACCCAAATCCTCTGTCTTTGGGAGCTTGAGGAGAGTTGACCAGTTCGTGTTGCCACTTGGCCTGAGAACTTTGCCTTTAAAATCCATTCCTGGCTCCCCCACCTACCACTTCCTGGTCTGGTGAATAGAGGTGAGGGGGCCCCCTCAGTCACCTGAATTTGACTCTCCCCACAGAAACAACAGAAGAAACAAGTGGAACATCAGCTGGAAGAAGTAACATTTTTTTTGCTCACGATATAAATGCTGGGTTTGGGGGGAATTAATGACTGCTACATTTGGGAGGCACTCAAATGTAGAGGTGCGAGTCTCATGTCGCCCACTCCCAGCCTCGGGAAGAAGGCTCACCCCTCAGATTCTACCCCATCCTTCCAGGTTATCCCCCGGTAACCTGGTCCCATGGGTGGGCCTGTCCTGGGGTATTGGTGGCATGCTGGGGGCATGTCTCTTGCTGTGCCATCGCTGCCTCCCCCAGGTAAGAGCTCGGTCTTCCTCTTCCTATAGGAAAAGAAAGCAAACTATGGAAATACACAAAGCACAAACAGAGCAGTTAGGGGTGAGTGAAAGGTGTGGAGTTTTCTCCTGTCCTCCCAAGAATTTCTTTCCTTCTCTTTCAGTGCTTGCTTGGCTTTTCTCCCAAAGGTTCAATTCCAGACAATCAACATCCTCGTGTTGGAATAGGCAGACTTGAAGACCACAGTTTACCATACTAAACGTGCCGCCACTCCCTTCGAGGGTGGGAATCTGGCACCCTGTTATCCTTCAACCTAGCACTTTGACAGGTCTTTAGGGGGAGTCCTTTGGGCCCCATCTCAACCTCTTTCATTACAGGAGAATCCAAGGATCTGACCAGCCACCTGCAATATTCCTTGCAGCGTATTGGAGAGTTGGAGCAGGCTCCCTCTGCTGTCTCCATGCAGCAGCAGGAAGAGGACAGTGAGTCCACGAGCTGCCCCTGGCCCCCAACAGCCTGGAGCTTCCCAGATGCAGGAGGAGCCTGAAGGTCCCTTTCTGCAGGATGCAGTGTCCTGCCCAGAAGGGCAGCATGCTCATTTCTCGCTGCTTTGTGTATGGTTGTTAGAGGCAGCCTGGGGTGAGTCAGCTGCTGTGGGTGAGTTGGGGCACCGTGGGGAGCGAGCACTGGACGCAGAGCTCGGAGCCCACACTGCAGCTCGAGGACTGGATGGTGAAGATGAGAAGTTTCGATATGGGGAGCCCAGGCCATTCCACACAGTGCCCCTTAAAAGGGCAAGGGGTAGGCTCAATATACAACTCGGTCAGTAAAGATTAAGTCATTTCCAAGCCCGTGGTCTAGTTTTTAAAAGAACTGTTCCACACAGTCCTGGAACAGGAGAGGCTGCGGGAGTGGGAGGAGAGGCTGTGGGAGCAGGAGAGGCTGCTGCAGCAGGAGAGGCTTTCGGAGCAGGAGGAGAGACTGCTGGAGCAGGAGGGGCTGGAAGAGGGAGAAAGGCTGAGAAAGCAGGAGGTAGAGGCTGCTGGAGAAGGAGAGGCTGCTGGTGGAGGAGGAGAGGCTGCTGGAGCAGGAGGAGGCTGCTGGAACAGGAGGCTGGGAGCAGGAGGCTGTGGAGCAGGAGGGGGCGGGAGCACGAAGAAGGATGCTGGAACTGGAGCAGAAAGCCAAGCTCTGGGACGAGCAGGCAGAGACACACACGCATACCATGCAGAATGACTGCACCACCATCAGCCACGCGCTCTCCCAGAACCACGAGCTTGGCGAGCAGCTGGGCGAGGCACGGTACGACTTCCAGGGAGCTGGTGGGTTGCCCCACCACGGGAGCCTGCCCTCCTCCCTGGCCCTCCATGCCTTTGTTTCCACCTGTAAAATGTAAGTACATGTAGCCCTCACATGAAATGGTACTACTAAAGGAACCTGTGAGCCAGAGCCCTGCTCTGATGACTGTGAGAGAGAGGGGATAATTTTTCTAACCTGCCTTCACCTTTCCCCGTGACATGGCAGGCAGACATCAAGTTCTGGGGTCTCCAGCTGCAGTGGTGGCTGATTGCTTTGTCCACAGAACAGTGAGAACAAGAGCCACATCAGTGCTGGAAGCAGCAAGCAAAGGAGCTGCAGGAGAAGAAGCTGATGAGGTGAAGGAGATGGTAACCTCTGCCCCATCCAAGAAGGGCTGGGAGGCGGGCACCAGCCTCTGGGGAAGGGAGGTGTGAGGCCAAAGGCAGCTCCAGCCTGGGGGCAGGCGATGCCAGCACCCTTCAGGGCAGTCCTCTGACTGTTTCTTGCTTCCTGCCCTCTGACTTTTAGAGGTGGGTAGCCCTGGGTTCCTCCCATTTCTGGACATTATAATCCCAGCTAGAGGCATGGAGCCTCCCAATCAGAGGGGAAGAGACAGTGGTATAAGAGGCTCCTTATACCGGGGCTGGTGGCTCACGCCTATAATCCCAGCACTTTGGGAGGCTGAGGCAGGAGAATCACTTGAGGTCAGGAGTTTGAGACCAGCCTGGCCAACATCATGAAATCTCATCTCTGCTAAAATTACCAAAAAAAAAAAAAAGAAAAATTAGCCAGGCATGGTGGCACATGCCTTTAATCACAGCTACTCAGGAGGCTGAGGCACGAGAATCGCTTGAGCCTGGGAGGTGGAGGTTGCAGTGAGCTGAGATGGTACCACTGCACTCCAGCCTGGGCCACAGAGTGACACTCTTGTCTCAAAACAAAACAAAACAAACAAAACAAAACAAAAAAGTCTCCTGATATTCAAACTGGATTCCGGCCTGGGTTCCACTGGTCACCATTCAACTACTTTGCATCTCTAAGTCTCTGTTTCGTTAACGTCAAAAGGAAGTTAGCATTTTGCTTGCTGAGGTGCTGGAGGATTACATGAGAGAATACATGGAAAGCATTAGGCTTGTAGCACACTTAGCAGATGGTGGTTGGCTCCCTCTGGTTTTCCACCAGTCTGTGGCCTACAGTTTAAATGGTAGGAAGGAGGTGAGATTTGAGGCTGGGGAAGGAATATGGGGTTCTAGGCAAGGGAGGAATTCTCTATGGCCTGGAGCAAGGGGCCAGGGACCTGGGCAGGTGACAGAGCCCCCACAGTGCCTCACCCTACACGGGGCCCAGAATCTGGAAGCTTAGGTCACCACGCGCCCAGGGTCTTCCTGGTGGCAAGGAGCAGCGGGCAGATTCAGTACCTGGGTCACCTGCAGCAGTACGGCCACTCCATCAGCCGCTGACCTCTGGAGAAGGAGGCGCTGCACAGGCTGTTACTGCAGACCCAGCTCGGTGGACCCGCTGCAGCAGCAGGAAGCTTGGGGAAAACCGGTGGCTGAGATGGCCTGCCAAAACTGCAGGAGACCCAGGGGAGGGACTTGCTGAGGACAGAGCCCCAAGAGGGACGACCTGGCATCTCCTCCGCGGCTCTCACTCTGTTCTCGCCCCTTAGGAGCTTCTGTGCAGAAGCTGCCAGCCAACAGAAATAGCAGCTAGAGACCCAGTTGAGCCTCATGGCTCTCCCTGGAGAAGATACAGGAGACCACTCAGAGAAGGAGGAGACAGCCCCAGGAGGAAGGGGGGACTGTCAGCAGCATAGGATTGAGAAGCTGGAAGAGACCTTTAGAACAGCTGGTCATCATGCCGACTGGGTGTCTGCACTAAGCTCGGCATGAATATGGTGACCTCCTGGGATTGAGGGGCCACCAGGTTGCCTAAGGATGGGTGGACTGGCCCAGATCAGAAAGGGAACAGGTCAGAACTCCCACACCAAGTGGTAGCAGGACTGTGCCTGGGAAATATAGCAAGATCTTGGTGCTTAAAAGGAAAAATAAAGAACAGCAGCTCATTCCCCTCTGGGGAAGGGCTGGGTCAGGGTTACACAGTGAGGGTGGGGAGAGGTGGGCCCACAGTACCTCCCTAGTTGGGTTGTCTGAGGACCCCTCTGGCCACCTCCCCACAGGAGATGAAGGAGGACATCTGGACACTGAGGAGGAGGAGGTGCCTCAGCCCATGTCACGCATCCTGGAGGACCTGGAGAGCTGGGAGGCCATGGTGAGCTGACTCCCCCTGCACCTCCTTTGCCACCTTCCTCTGTGGTCCCTCCCAGACTCCCTTATGCTCTTGGTTTCCCCACCTTCTGATTTCTTACCCCTTCCAGGAGCCAGTGGTCAGACACCATTTCACCTCTGACCAAGAGGTGCACTCTCTGAGGTCCCAAGGGAAGGGGCTGCGCTCCACCTCCCTGCCCCGTTTGTTCTGTGAATGTCCCTACAAGAAGGGGATCAGGGTGGCCAGTCCATGCAGCCAGGTTTCAGACATCCCCAGGATCTCAGCCCCTCCAAGGGTACCTGGAACATTGAGGCAGAGGGAAAAGCAACTGGCCAGAACACACACCCAGCTCCCCACACGCTCTAGAAGGTTTCAGGTCTCTGCCTCCCTCAGACCCCAGACTTCCATTCAGCCTCGTCTTAGTTCTGACTCTAGTACTCCAGAATTTGGCTCTCCCCTATTTCCCAGTCCAGAAATTGAAAGAACATCTCCAGGTCCCTTTGCTTGAAGACCTGGCCAGAGCTGGTGCCAGGCTACAGACACCTGGAAGGAGGCGAGAAGGGCACACTCGCTTTCCCCTTGTCCTGGGAGGCCCACACACCAACATTGCCACCACTGCTGCCCCCGAGGAGCACAGCCAAGCAGACACACATGTGAAAAAGGGGAAGGGTTGAGGAACCTGGGACACTCTGCACCCAACTTTAGTGTATTTTTGAATTCAATTTGCTAATATTTAATGGAGGATTTTTGCATCAGTATTCATCAGTGATATTAACTTGTAGTTCTCTGTTTTGGATGTATCTTTTGGTTTTATCAGAGTAATGCTAGCCTTGTAGAATGAGTTTGAATAGTTGGGTAAGTTCTCTAGTTTTAAACAGTTTGGGTGAGGTTGGTGTGAGTTTTTCTTTAAATGTTTGGTAAAATTCAGCAGTGAAGCACTAGGTCCCAGATTTTCTTTGCTGGGAGACTTTATTACCATTTCGATCTCATTATTTGTTACTGTTCAAGTTTTGGATTTCATCATGGTTCAATCTTGATAGGCTAGATGTGTCTAGAAATTGATCCATTTTTAGTTGGTTTCTTTATTTCCTTTTGTATATAGTTGTTATAATAGCCACTAGGGATCCTGTGAATTTTTGAGGTATCAGTTGTAATGTTTTTCATCTTTGATTTTATTCATGTGGGTCTTCTTTTTGTCTTAGTCTTAGTTAGGCTAAAAGTTTGTCAATGTTGTTTATCTTTTCCAAAACCAACTATTCTTTTCATTGATGCTTTGTTTTTTTCATTTCAATTTCATTTGTTTCTGTTCTGATCTGTATTATTTTTCTTCTAATAATTTTGGTTTGTTTTGTTCTTTGTTTTCTATTTCTTTTAAGGTGCATTGTTAATGTTTGTTTATTTGATGCTTTTCTACTTTTGTGCGGGTGTTTATAGCCATAAAATTCCTCTTAGTACTGCTTTTGTCGTATCCCGTAGGTTCTGACATGTTGTGTTTCCATTATCATCTAAGAAAGATTTCAGTTTCCTTCTTAATTTCTTCATTGACCCCACTGGTCATTCCAGAGCATATTATTTAATCTCCATGTGTTTGTATAGTTTCCAACATTTGTCTTGTTACTAACTTGTAGTTTTATTCCATTGTGATCAGAGAAGATGTTTGATATTATTTCAATTTTAAAAAATGTTTTAAGACTTGTCGTTTGACCTAAGATATGGTCTATCCTTGAGAATGATCCATATGCTGAGGAAAGAAATATGTATTCTATAGCCCAAGGAAGAAGACACCCGTCCCCACTCTGCTGCAACACACAGCGCTCTGCTCAGGGATGGGGCAGTGGTGTGTTGTTACTACACAAGTGCTTCCTTGTCAGGAACAGAGTCTGTTCTGTAGTGTTTGCCATTTTTGGTGGTGCAGATGTTCCATGGCTGATTTCAAGCTGCCACCAACTTCTCAGCCTGGGCTTGTTTGTACCTACCCTTGGGAAGGCTATCCAAGTATTTGAAAGGATGTGGGTGTTGTGATCTAAAGTGTATCTTTATTAGATATACTCCAAGCCCAATTATGCTATAGTTCTTGCAGACTCATAGAGGAACTGCCTTGGTGGTCTCGATAAGATCTGGACGAATCCTCTGGGCTACCAGGCAGTAGAGATCCTTATTCTCTACCCGTAACTGTAATTTCTCTCCAAAAAACAGTCTTTCTCTCTCTCTCTGCTGAGCCACTTGGAGCTGGGGGTGGACTGACACAACATCCCTATGGCCACCACCACTGGGATTGCACTGGGTCAGACCTAAAGCCTGCAAAGCACTGGGTCTCACTCAAAGCCCTGTCAACACTACCTGGCTATTGCGTATGTTCACTTGAGGCCCTGGGGCCCTACAGTCAGCAGATGGCAAAGCCAGCCAGGCTGGTGTCTTTCCCTTCAGGGCAACAAGTTCCCTCAGGCCCTGCTGGGTCCGAAGATGCTGTCTGCGAGCCAGAGATCAAGTAAAAACCTTAGAAATTTACCTGGTTCTTTATTGTAAGGCAGTTGAGCTGACACTGAAACCGTGGAGACAAAACCTTCCCACTCTGCCTTTCCCTTCCATTAGCAGAGGAGCTCACCCTGTGGCCACCACCACAGGCCCACAGGGAGTGCTGCCAGGCTACTGTTGATGTTTACTTAGGGCCCAAGGGCTCCTAAGTCACTTTGGTGAAATGCTTCAGGCCTTGGGCCTCACCCTTCAGTGCAGTGGGCTCCCCTGTGGCCCAGGGCAGGCCCAGAAATGCTGTTTAAGAGCCAAGGCGTCTAAAATCAGTGACCATAAGAGGCCATTTGGTGCTCTCTACCCCACAGCCAGGCAGGCACCTGCTGCACAAAAGTTCCTTTTACCTTCCCCCCTCTACTTCCCTTTTCTTAAGTAGAAGAAGCTCCTCACCATTGTAGCCACCATAGTTGGAATGTGCTGGTCTCCCCCTGAAGCCAGCATGCCCCAGAGCCTTACCTGTGGCTCCATCGTGATACTACCTGGGTATCACTGTTGGCTGTTCAGGGCCCAAGGGCTCTTGAGTCAGCAGGTGATAAATCCTGCCAGGTGTAGAATCTTTCCTTTAAGGCAAAAGATGCACCCTTCTGGCCCAGGTATATCTAGAAGGCACCAGGAAGCCAGCTGTCCCGGAATAGCCTCAACCCCTGGACACAGGTGCTCTGTCCTACTGTGGCTGAGCTGCTGTCCAAGATGTGAGATAAAGTCCTCTTTACTCTTCCCCTTCCTGTCCTCAAGCAAAAGGGAGTCACTTGAGTTAGTGCAAGCTGCGTTGCCTGGGGTTGGGGTAAAGTTGTGCAACACTCCTGGCTGCCCTGGTGTCTCTAGGTCTTGTGTCCCCTGGAGTCCACTGGCTCTGAGCTCAGTGATGGCATTAGGACTCCTAGGAGCTGAAGTCCCAAGGGTCTAGGACTGCCTTTCAAGTTATTTAGGCCCCAGAGCATATTAGCTCACAAGGCTTGTGAAAAACCCAAGCCTCAAAGCCTTGTAACTACTGGGATGGGTGAAGCCTCTGGGCAGGGACTGGCCTAAATGCTCCCTCCATGGGCGTGTCACGTGAGTTCCAGCACCTGGTTTTGTTTTCATTGTGACAGGGCAGCACTGAGTCCAAGGCAAAGTCCCACAGTTGCTGCATTCTCCCTAGATGCACAGATTCTCTCTCAGCCCCACAGCGGTGACTGCTGGGGAGGAAGGGAGGGGGTGACATTGGTATTTCTCAAGACTGCCCTCCTACTCCTCCTCAGTGCCTCCTTCACATACACTCAAACCACCCATGTACTGTGAGTCTTGCCTGATTTTTTCGCTCTTATGAAGATGGTTTTCTGGTGGAGACAGTTGTTACATTTGGATTTTCTTGCAGGCTGATTGGTAGAGACAATATGAGCCATCTTACTCATGCCTCTTTCCTGCCTCTTACTCTTGTCGTTTCCAAATACAATCACATAGGGTGTTAGGGCTCCAAGTATGAATTTTGGGGAGACACAATTTAGTTTATAGCATTTGGACTTTGGGGAGAGAGAGAGAACATTAACAGGAAGTTCACAGTGTAAGCAACAGTATGGAGGTGGGAAAGTTCAGCTGATGGATAGAAAAAATCGATCCAATTTAGCAGGGCCCATAGGGAGATGTGGTGGAGTGGTGAGAGGTGGGCTGGTGAGAGGTGAGCCGCATCAAAAGAACCTTGAATGCCAGGCTGAGGTGGAAGGCATTTCCTGTTGTGTGGAAGGTGCCATGAGGTGGTGGGGAGGGTAACACGATGAAAGGATATTTGGGAGGATGGATCTGGCATCAGTGATGGCTGGGGGTAAAGAATAAACAAAGCTGGAGGCCGGGAAACTGGACATATGGCCCAGAGTTCAGGCGTAGGCTGTTCAAAGGCAGTTTCCACACTGAGTTCCAATGTGGATCCAAGCATGCAGTGGGTAGACAATTTGGAAAAGCAAAACCATTCCCTTCCCATTACCATACAGTTTCCCAGCTGAGCTCATCACCAGAGTCCTACAAATCAGACAGCCAAACTACCCCAAACTCTGTCCCTAGAAGCTGTGGCCCACAGGGAGCCCTTATCCAGCTGCAGCCCAAGGACACTGCAGCCTGAGCAGGACTGCACCTGTTCCCTCCCAGGAGCCTCATCTCTGTCTAGCCAGGCTTTGATTTCAAATGCCCTCAGCTTTGACTTTGAAATTCAGTCAGATTCATGAGAGCTCTAGCCTCTTTTTGTTAGGATTTTTAAATAGTTTTTTCAAGCAGGTAGTAGATCAACTCTACCTGCTTACTTCTGTGTGCATCTCCTCTTCCCTGGCCCCAGATCTTTTTCCTTGGTTTATCCTCTCGTTGTGTTGCAGCACAGCTTCCAGTGGCTTCCAGAGAAAGAATGAATGGAAGCCAAGCTTTCTGACCCTCATGAATTTTAGGATGTCATTGTTCTACCCAACCCTGATTAGTAGTTTGACTGGATGTAATGCTGTAATTTAAATGTAACTTCTCCTCACATTGGGAAATACTGCTCTATTACTTTCTAGTTCCCAGTGTTGTTGGGAAGAAGTTGGTGTCATGCAGAGTCTTGGCTCTTTACATATGACGTGTCTTTTCCCTCTGGAAGATTTTAGGATTTTCTCTCTTTGGGTTCTTGGAATTTCCCAATGATATGCCTTGTTGTAGGTCTTTCTTCGTTCACTGTACTAGTCACTTGGTAGACTCTTGAACTAGAAAATTATGTGATTCTATTGCAGGAAGCCACCAGCAGGTTCATATAAGCTGGGTAATTGCATTCTTTTCTTCCAAGGACAGAGGTATCGAGGCCCTGGGAACCTTATAAGTGGATGTAGGGAAAGGGGGCCTGAGGTGAATCCAACAAAGCTGCAGCACCCACTGAGCTCATGTCCCAGGGCTAGGTTCTGCCTGAGGATAATAGACATGGGTGAGGCCCACTTCCTGCCCAGTCCCATAGTTGGGCTCAGGACACACATGGTCCAGGAGGCCCCGGGTTACATTTACATGCACCTACCTGTATGCAGCATTCAGTGAGCCACAGGACAACTTAGGGAGGGGGCAGCTCCAGAGAGCAGGATAGGAGGTAGATAAATAATCATGGGATGTGGAGTGGCCTTGTGGGGAAGGGGCAAAGGTAGGGCTGTGTGTGTGTGTGTGTGTGTGTGTGTGTGTGTGTGTGTGTGTGATGCATATTGGGAAAATGGAGAGAACATTTTGTCTGCCCCCTTTTCTGGCCACTGCACCCCTTTTCTCATGAATAGTTTTTCTTCCCATCATGGACTGAAAGTCTCTGTCTCCTCCAGATTCATATGTTGATGCCCTAACCCTCTGCATGGCTGTATTTGGAGATGAGGCCTCTAAGAAGTCATTAAGGCTAAAATGAGGTCCCATATGGGGGCTGTGATTCAGTAGAATTAGTGTCCTTATAAGTCGAGACATCGGAGAGTGCCCTCACTCACACTCTCTGCACAAATACAAAGAAGAGGTCACGTGAGCACACAATATGGGAGCCACCTACGGGAGAAGAGAAGAGGCCTCAGAATGAAACCTACCTTGCTGGTACTTTGTTCTTGGATTCCCCAGTCTCCAGAACTGTGAGAAATAAATGTTTGTGGTTTAAGCCACCCAGTGTGTGGTATTTTGGCATGGCACACTGAACTAATACATCTCCCCACCCTACTTCAAACACATGACACTAGAGGGCTTGGCAGTTTGTGTCCCAGCTACCCAGCCAACCCAGACCAGACCAAGCAGAAACTTTTTTCTGGAATTTTCTGAATCGGAACTGATGGAGGGGAGTCCCGTCCTTTCTTGGGGTCAAAACCAGGATGATGGAAGCCTCGTACTGCCAGCAGTCTGACTCCAACCTTGTGGGGAAAGTTGCTCTGAGATCACAAAACTGATCTGCAGACTGAGGTGGAGACGGACACAAGGGAAGGAGCCTGCAAATCCTAACAGTGCTGGTGACTCTGAGTCCAGGTATTCCTGAGACCCAACTGTTCCCTGTTCTGCCCGTGGCTAACTTACTGACCAATGAGCTTCCCCTCTTGCCTAAGCCAACTCAAGTGAATTTTCTGTCACTCACCCCCAAAGAGGCCTGACTGCAATGGCAGGGCATGGCAGGGCTGGGCTGGCTGGGGCAGAGGACGGTGTGGGTGGAATCAGCAGTGACAGGCAACCAGGAAGTGCAGTTATCGCGTGGACTCCATGAGGTGTTCCTCCAACCCCAACTGTGAGCAAGGCTGGACTCATAAGCTCAGTAGGCCAGAGCGAGGGATTTGGTCAGAGGTGCCATGCTCGGGGCTATCTTTCTATGAGCCAGACTCTTGTCATCAAAGGCTTTGCCATCAGAGATAGTTTTAGTCATATCTTGGGTTCACTTGATCAATTGCTGTTCTGCTACTTGCAGGATCTTTACTCTAGGCTGTCCCACATGAGGGGGAGACTAAAGGCTGTATACGTGAGAATACACTGACCTGGGAGCACTCTCAGGATTTAATGAGTTGGCAAGGACACCTCGGGCTCTAACACACTGCTGGAGTGGCTCCTTGAAATGTGGATGAACAGTTGCTGCAGTGAATTAGGTGTAGATTGTAGAACTGTGCATTGGCAAAGCATCAGAGAAGCTGGAAGTACAGGGCTGCAGGAATGTTGGAATGGTCTGCTATATGCCAGCAGATTCAGAATCCACCACTGCCTATGTGCCCTTGGAGGCCTCACACAGGAACTCCCCCAGGGCTAACAAGGAAGGCACTGAGGAGAAGGGCACCTGAATCTTCAGAGACTCAGTGGCACTATCCTTGGTACAGACTCCACAAGAGGGAGATGCTGCCATGACCAGGTCACTGCGTCAGTGGGAATGGTGGAAGGCGAGAACAGCAGATGCCAGGTGGTGGCAGGAAACAACAACAACGAGATCTGGCCCGAGAAGGCAGGCAACACAAAATCGCAATTTCCTCAGCCAGTTTTCAGACTGGAGATAATTGAGACCTACAGCCTGCGGATTGTAGGGGAGGCTGGGTATTCGTGGGAAAGTCCTGCAACATTAATACATGGTATTCATTAATTATTCTCTCAGAAGGATCTGGGGGTCATTGATAAGAGTAACAGTAACTGATGAAAAGGGAACAATCAGACTGAGGGTCATTTATGTAGCATTAGAGCCGACCCCTGACACCATAAGATTCAATAATGCCACCCATGTCCCTCCCACCAAGACTGGAGGGACACATGAAGGCCTCGGGTAATAAATGGAACCCTGATGAAGAGACCGCATCGCATCCGCTGTCATTTTCTCTGTCACTGAATATGCAACTGATATGAGCATGTCTTTAGAAGCCAACAGAAATTCTCACTTTTACTCCCTGACCTGTGGTATATGAGCTCCCTATAGTAGGAAGAGCCCAGGGAAGCCCCCACAAACCTCTCCCACTCTGAGCAACGAGACCCAGGTGGAATCACAGAGGACGCATCACCTCAACTGTGACTGCCACCTTATGGTAGTATTCTTACATTTTCCCACCTGTCCCTTGTGCTATTCTTGTCATCATTTTACTTCCACATGTTATAAACCCCACAGTATGTTACTAGTTTTGCCTCAATGATTTCTAGACATCAAAAAATGAGAAAATAGGATCTTTTCAATTTATCCATGTATTTATGATGTCAGTGGTCTCCATTCCTTTGTGTAGATCCAAATTTCTATCTAGTGTCCTTTTTCTTCTGACCAAAGAGCTGCTTTTAACACTTCTCAGAGTGTAGGCCTGCCGGTGATCAGCCTGACTTTTGTGTGAAAAAGTCTTTATCTTCATGAAAGTTTTTGAGAACTTTTTTTCTTTTTTGTTTTCTTTTCTTTTGTTTTTCTTTTCCTTTCTTTTTTGTCTTGTGAGATGTGAGGGGTTCTCAAATTTCATATTGCCCAGGCTAGTCTCAAACTCCTGGCCTCAGACAATCCTCCTGCCTCGGCCTCCCAAAGTGGTGGGGTGATTACAGGCATGAGCCACCACACTTGGCCTCACTAACTTTAACTGCTTTTAATCCCATATCTGCACAGTTGACTTTTTCATCTCTAGTAATACTTTTTTGTTTTATTTTGAGACAAGGTCTCACCGTGTTGCCCAGGCTGGAGTACAGTGGTGCAATCACAGCTTACTGAAACCTCGACCTGCTGTGTTCAGGTGATCCTCCTGCCTCAGCCTCCTGAGTAACTGGGACTACAGGTTCATGCCACCATGCCTCGCTAATTTTTAAATTACTTATAGAGATAGGTCTCCTTACATTGCCCAGGCTGGTCTTGAACTCCTGGGCTCAAGGAATCCTTATGTCTAAGCCTCCCAAAGTGCTGGGATTACAGGTGTCAGCTACCACACCCAGCCCATGAGTTTTTTGGTTTTTTTTCAATATATCTTCCATTTCTCTCTTCTCATCATGTTCATATTTTTCTAGCCTTCTTGAACATATGGAACATATTGATAATATATTTTTTAACATCCGTATCTACTAATTACATCATCTCTGGGGCCTATTTCCATTGATTGATTTCTCTCCTGGCTATAGGCTCTAGTTTGCCTTTTTTTTTTTTTTTTTTTTTTTTTTTTTTTTTTTTGATAGGGTCTTACTCTGTCACCCAGGCTGGAGTGCAGTGGTGTGACCTCACCTCGCTGCAATCTCTGTCTCCTTGTCTATGGACTTCTATGTCTCAGCCTCCCAAGTAGCTTCTGACCGCTATTAGTACCCACTCAATTCCAGCTAATTTTTGTATTGTTAGTGGAGATATTCAGGATTTAGCCATGTTGGCCATGGGGCTGGCTTTGAACTCCTGGCCTCAGGCAATCTGCACCCCTCGGCCTCCAAAGTGCTGGGATTACAGACATGAGCCACTGTGCCTGGCCATTGCCTGGTGATTTTTTATTGACTGGTAGACATTGTGTTTTTGTGTTGTCATTGTTGGATTTTGTTTTCCTTTAAATAGTGTGGGACTCTGTTCCAGCACTAGTTACTTGAAATAAGTTGGATCTATCAAGATTTGCTTTCAATCTTTGTTCGGACAGTTTCAGGCCTTACCCGCTCATTTAGCCCCACCATTCAGGCAATACTTTCTGAAGCCCTTCCATTTCCCTAAGTGTTTATGCCATCTGACCAGCAGCCATCTCTTTAGCCTGTTGTGAGCTCTGGGAATTCTTCGGTCTGCTTTCTGGCGGTTCTTTCCCTGGGTCCTTTCTTCTCACATATGTCCATATCAGCCCTTTGCCAAGGGCTTGAGGCATACTCTTCCATGCCTCCAGAGCACACGCCAGCCTCTTCTCCCACCCTCCCTCCCCTGCACTCTACCTCACAAATTCTACTCGCCTTGAAGACCTTCCCAAGCTCTGATCTCTGTCTCCTCAATCCACCACGACCACTGGACTTTGGATTCCCCTTCCTGTGCTGGAGCCTGTAATTGCCTCCCAGTAGAACACACTAGCCCCACCTTCTTTTTAGGGATTTCACTTCTGTCACTGACCTGCTCTCCCAATGTCTGAAAACTATTGTTTTATATATTTTGTTCCATTTTTCTAGTTATTAAAGGTGGGAGGCAAATCTGGTCCCTGTTAACAATCAGGGCCACATGTAGAGGGCTGCAGATGCTGCCACATCTGTATCTTTTTTTTTTTTTTTGAGACAGGATCTCGCTCTGTAACCCCAAGTGGCACTATCTGAGCTCAATGCCACCTCCACTTCATGGCCTGAAGAGATCCTTCCACCTCAGCTTCCCAAAGTGCTGGGATTACAGGTGTGAGCCGCTGCACCCAGCCTAAAATTGTATCTTTCTTATTAACAGGAAGTTAAACATTTGTCCTAAAATGTATGTAGCATTTCGCATTTCTTTTTCTTTGAACTTTATTTTTCCCGTTTGAACTTTCCATTTTTCTTAGAATTGTTGGTCTTTGTCTTCTCTACTTTTAGAATAGAATGAATCTGATATTAATAGTACTTCAAATTGTGGCCACGATGGAGTACCTGTATTGATGATAGTCTCCCAGCATGAACAACTACAAACCTGCGCAAAGTACATGAAGAAATTGTCTTCAGGCATTGGGCAATAGGCAGTTCCAGGTACAATCTGTGAGAAGGGAATCACATGAAGGGACTCTTACATTTTTCTGGTGGAGAAAGTTTCCAAACCCTCAATGATAACATGAGGAAACAGAGTCCAGGCCGAAAGGATCAGTGTTGTTTGGTGGAGCAAAACGGAGGACTACAGTGTCTGTGGCCAAATGTATGTGGCAGAGTATCGGTGCGATGGAGTTGCAAAGAAGGAGCCCCAGAAATCTTATAGAGTTTGCTGCAAGTCCTTGGCCAAATCTCACACTATGAATGTGTGGATTGAGACTCTGCAAGGCCCAGCACAGAACAGCCAATGGGGAGCTGAAAGCTCAACAGCAATTTCAGTGGTCACAGAGTGCTGGAGACACATCTGAATTCTGGTTCAGCCAGAGTCTCCACTCTTGGAATCTCAGGCCTCGATGAATATCCCAGATACTCCCAGGAGGGCCTAGAAGACCATGCCTTGGGATTAAGGAAGATACCCCAGGAATAAGGGCAAAACTGAACAGCAGCTCACCCTAACAAAACCTAAAATGTAGTCTGACACACATGACCAAGTTAACCCATCAGTAATTTAATTCCCTGCCAAAATAAAACTCAACACTAGAGCAGGATAACATAATCCACATCTCTACAATGAAGGTTCACAACATCCAACAGCTCAAGTAATACTGACTACATGTGTGAAAAAGAGAGAAAATGTATCCTAAAATTAAGAGAAAACCAGTCAATACAAACAGACCCCCCGTGCATGGAGGCTCATGCCTGTAATCCCAGCAGCACTTGGGAGGCCAAGGCAGGTGATCACACTTGAGCTCAAGACTTTGGAGACCAGCCTGGGCAATATGGCAAAACCCCATCTCTAATAAACCAAAAATGAGTTGGGGTGTAGGTCCATAACCCCAGGCTGTGGACTGTACCAGTCGGTGACCTGTTAGGAACCAGGCTGCACAGCAGGAGGTGAGTGGTGGGTAGTGAGCGTTACTGCCTGAGGCCTCGCCTCAGATTAGCAGGCATTAGATTCTCACAGGAGCGTGAACCCTAATGTGAACAGCACATGCGAGGGCTCTAGGTTTCACACTCTTTATGAGAACCTAATGCCTGATGATCTGAAGTGGAACAGTTTCATACCATAAACACCGCCCCCAGCCCCATCTGTGGAAAAATTGTCTTCCACAAAACCAGTCAGGACTGCTGGTGGCTTGACCCAGTGGTCCCAGCTAATTGGAAGGCTGAGGTGAAAGGATGGCTTGAGCCTGGGAGGTGGAGGTTGCAGTTGAGATCATGCCACTGCACTCCAGCCTGGACAACAGAGTGAGATCTTATCTCTGCTGGAAACAAACAAAAGGGCCAGGCATGGTGGCTCTCACACCTGTAATCCCAGCACTTTGGGAGGCTGAGGCAGGCAGATCACCTGAGGTCAGAAATTCAAGACCAGCCACACGAGGTGGAGGTTGCAGTGAGCCAAGATGGCACCATTTTACTCCAGCCTGGGCTACAAGAGTGAAACTCCATCTCAAAAAACAAAACAAAACAAAACAAAAAAGCCATGAATGGCTCACATATTGAAATTAGCAGGCAAGAGCTTTAGTAACTACACACACATTTAAGAATTTAGAGAGGGCCGGGCGTGGTGGCTCAAGCCTGTAATCCCAACACTTTGGGAGACCGAGTCGGGTGGATCATGAGGTCAGGAGATCGAGACCATCCTGGCTAACACGGTGAAACCACGCCTCTACTAAAAAGCAGCCACAAAACTAGCCAGGGCAAGGCGGTGGCTCCTGTAGTCCCAGCTACCGGGAGGCTGAGGCAGAGAATGATCGTGACCCAGGAGGCGGAGCTTGCAGTGAGCTGAGATCCGGCCACTGCACTCCAGCCTGGGCGACAGAGTGAGACTCCATCTCAAAAAACAAAAACAAAAAACAAAACATTAGAGAAATATCAACACCTGTAAAGATGGTGAAAAAAGAATCGAGAAAATAAGTTTCAGTATAAATGTGTCCTAAATATGCGTGGTACATACTTACTAAAAAATAGTTTATTTTTTATCAGAAATCTAAATTTAATGGGGCATCCTATATTTTATCTGGCATCTCTATAGCAAAGGCAAGCAGGAGAGAGTCCAGAGTCCTATCTTCCAGCAGGCAACCTAGCCTAGGACAGGGCCTTCCAGGGGCAATTGGGCATTGGATGGGTTAGAGATGCCAGTCATTCAGTGTGCCAAAGGTTTGCCAGATCTGCATACGATCAACATTATTTTTATTCAATATTTTTGTCTAAAGCAACTTTAAAAATTTTAACCCTTTATTTGGAAATACAGATTCAGAGGAAATTTCAAAGATGGTACAAAGAGGTTTCATGGACTCCTCACTCAGTTTTCTCCAAAGGTTCTATTTTGTATAAATGTAGGACAGTATCGAACGATGTCAAGTGTCTAGGTCTATGCCATTTTATCACATATGTAGACTCCTTTAACCACCGCTGCAATCAAGATACAGAACTGTTCCACCACCACAAAAATTCCCCTCCTGCTATTCCTCTACACTCATTCCAGGCTCTTTCCCATTCCAGGCTCTTTCCTACTCCTGGCAACCACGAATCTGCTTTCTGTCTTTATAATCTTCCCACTTCAAGAACATTATAAAATGCAAAAATTATCCGGGTATGGTGGCACCAGCTTGTAGTTCCAGCTCCGTGGGAGGCTAAGGCAGAAGAATCACTTGAACCTGGGAGGTGGAGGCTACAATGATCCTGCCATTGCAGTCCAGCCTGAGAGACAGGGTGAGACTCTCAATGAATGAATGAATGAATGAAGGCCTGGCACGGTGGCTCACACCTATAATCCCAGTGCTTTGGGAGGCCGAAGCAGTTGGAACTGTTGATGCCTGGAGTTTGGGACCAGCCTGGCCAACATGACAAAACCCTGTCTCTACTAAAAGTACAAAAATTAGCCAGGCATGATGGTGTGCACCTATACTCCCAGCTACTTGGGAGACTGAGGCACAAGAATCACTTGAACCTGGGAGGCGGAGGCTGCAGTGAGCCAAGATCATGTCACTGCATTCCAATCTGGGCCACAGAGTGAGAGTTCATCTGAAAAACAAAATAAAACAAGGCCGGGCGTGGTGGCTCAAGCCTGTAATCCCAGCACTTTGGGAGGCCGAGACGGGCGGATCACGAGGTCAGGAGATCGAGACCATCCTGGCTAACAGGGTGAAACCCCGTCTCTATTAAGAAATACAAAAAACTAGCCAGGCGAGGTGGCGGGCGCCTGTAGTCCCAGCTACTCGGGAGGCTGAGGCTGGAGAATGGCGTGAACCCGGGAGGCGGAGCTTGCAGTGAGCTGAGATCCGGCCACTGCACTCCAGCCTGGGCGACAGAGCGAGACTCCGTCTCAAAAAAAAAAAAAAAACAAAATAAAACAAAATAAAACAAAACCAAACAAAGAAAAAAAGAACATTAAATAAATGGAATCACACAGTAGGTGGCTTTTTGAGACTGCCTTTTTTTTTTTTTCTACTCAGCAAATGCCCTTTGAGATCCATCCAAGTTGTGCATGTTCCTTTTTATTATTATTATTATTATTTTCTGTTTGAGATGGAGCCTCGCTCTGTCATCCAGGCTGGAATGCAGTGGCACAATCATAGCTTACTGCTGCCTCAAACTCCTGGGCTCAAGTGATCCTCCCACCTCAGCCTCCCAAAGTGTTGAAATTACAGGCCTGAGCAATGGAGCCCGGTTTTAAATCTTAATAAATATCTCCCCCTGGTCTGCTTCCGTGACTGACACACAGGCTGGCATCTTGTGCCCAGACAGACATGTTTCTGGACTTGGTTCCATTTGTTCTGATGGGTTCCTCCCTCTCAATGACCGTACGTTACAGTATGTGGCTATTCTTACATGTTTCTATATAGACCTGAGGGTTAGTGTATTAATGTCAAAGTTCTACTGGTGTTTCGAGGCTGGGTGGAATGTCTGGGTTAATTTAGTTGTGGGCATCTTGACAATACAGGCTTTCCCTCTAGGAATGGTGATTCTGGGATGCAGGTTTTGCACATTCTGGTTTATTGCTCGGTTCGCTGCCACAGAGGGATGGCACTGCTCCATGTGCCATGCCCAAGAGATGTCCCACCTTATCTTTCTAAATCAAGCTGAATGTTCTCAGCTGACAGCATATCATCAGTGCTGCGGGGACTCACTCCCTCCAACCCGAGATGAAGTGAGGCGGAGACTGTGGAGCAGATCCGTGCTGAGTGTATTCGTCCTTCCTGACCCGTACTGCTGCTGGCCGGGGCTGTGTCTGAGCCGCCAGAGGGCATTGATTTGGGGACAAGCTGGGGGCAGTGCTGGAGAGATGGCCCTCACCTCCCTCAGCTCCTCCTGTCCAGCCAACACTTGGCCACCAAGGCCCCTGACTTTCAGGCCCTAGTCACCACTAACGGGGTGCTGCATGGAAACAAAGTGCAGGCCCAGAACCTGCAGTTCAGGTCATGCCTCCTTCCGGTCGAAGCCTCTATCCCTCCCAAATGATTCCAGCCTCATTCCTCCATGGGCCAAATATCCTAAACAAAGGCCTGGAAAGGGGGTCTTTATCCGAGTGCCCAGAAAACACACACAGAAAGGCTCTGCATGCCCCCCATGGCCTGCCAGAGGTAAGAGCCTGCCCGTCAAAATGCACAGTCCTGGTTCTTGCAATCAGGTGAGGAGTGGAGGAAGAAAAGGTCCATCTCATTCTTTCGTCAGGAACCTAAACTTGGAAAAGTCAGACACAGTAAATTTCTTAATCCTGATACTTTTATAACTGGTTACAGTGGAGTCACATGCACAACAGTTTTCTGACATCTTTCAACTGGCCACATAACACCTTGTAATTTATTTATTTATTTTTATTTTCTAAGCCCAAGGGAGTGGCTCATGCCTGTAATCTCAACACTTTCAGAGGCTGAGGCAGGAAGACTGCTTGAGGCTAGGAGTTCGAGACCAGCCTGGGCAACATAGCAAGACCCCCATATGCAACAGAGAAAAACCCTGTCTCAAAATAATTTTTTTGAGTATAGTGGCATGATCACAGCTCACCATGGCCTCCAACTCCTGGGCTCAAGTGATACTCCCACCATAGCAGCTGGGACTCTAAGAGTGCACCACCATATCTGGCTGATGTTTTAATTTTTGGTAGAGATGCGGTCTCACTACGTTGCCCAGGCTGGTCTTGAACTCCTGGCCTCAAGAGATCCTCCCAATGCGACCTCACAATGCACTGGGGTTACAGGCATGAACCGCCATGCAGCCCCTGCAAAATCTAACTGTTCTTCAGGTGCTTCTTTTGGACCTCCTAGCTAGACTGTCATTGGCAAATACTAGTTTATTATTTTCCCACATTTATGTTAATGGATTTCCCATGTTTTATTTGCCTAGACTAGGGTTTCTCAACAGCAGCACTATTGGTGTTTTGGGCTGGATAATTCTTTGTTATGGAGCTGTTTGTGCCTCGCAGGATATTTAGCAGCATCCCCAGCCTCTGCCTGCTACATGCCAGTAGCACTCCTCAGTGTGACAGCCAAAATGATTTCAGATATTGTCAAATATCCCCAGGGAGGCAAAGTCACCTCCAGTTGACAACTGCTGACCTAAAAACCTCTGGAACAATGTTAGATCATGGTAATGATAACACATACTGCTCCTGAGCTTAATGGGAATCCCTCTAGCATCAAAGTATAGTAGTCCCTGTATACTACTGTCTGGGCTGTGATCAGCACACTGTATTAGTCCATTCTCATGCTGCTATGAAGAAATACCCAAAACTGGGTAATTTATAAAGAAAAAATGTTTAAGATGACTCAGTTCTGTATGGTTGGGGATGCCTCAGGAAACTTACAATTACAGCAGAAGACACCTCTTCACAGGGCAGCAGGAGAGAGAAGGAGAGCCGAGCAAAGGGGAAAGCCTGTTGTAAAACCATCAGGTCTCGTGAGAACTCACTCCCTATCATGAGAACAGCATGGGAGAAACTGCTCCCATGAATCAGTTATCTCTACCTGGTCCTGCCCTTGACACGTGGGGATTATTGCATCTCAAGGTGAGATTTGGATGGGGACAGATCTAAACCATATCATACCCTTTATATTAGCATACTGTATCAAAGCATAATTTTCTTTGTTCTTTTTTTGTAGTTGTTTGAGACAGAGTCTTGCTCTGGCTCTGGCTGGAGTGCAGTGGCATGATCTCAGCTCATGGCAACCTCCACCTCCTGGGTTCAAGGAATTCTTGGGCCTCAGCCTCCCAAGTAGCTGGAACTACACCCAGCTAATTTTAATTTTTTTCTTTGTTTTTTTTTTTTTTTTTAGTACACATGGGGTTCGACATGTTGGCCAGCCTGGTGTCAAACTCCTGGCCTCAAGTGATCCCACCACTTCAGCCTTCCAAAGTGCTGGGATTACATGCATGAGCCACTGCACCCAGCCTGAAGTATAATTTTCACAATGTGAAAGGCTTGACTTTCATACAAATAATGAAGGAATATGTATAAGATATTTTCTTTAATTTACAAGGGAGTCAGCAACACGGTGAAGCTAGTTCAAGGAGTGTTTTGAGAGACAGTGTCTGTAGTGCTCCAGGAAGGGCATTCCAAAATACGTTCTGAGATAGAGACAAAACTTGTTAATATCCTAAGGGGAGGCTGGGCGTGGTGGCTCACACCTGTAATCCCAGAACTTTGGGAGGCCGAGGCAGGTGGATCACCTGAGGTCAGGAGTTCAAGATCAGCCTGGCCAATATGGTGAAACCCTGTCTCTACTAAAAATACAAAAATTATCCAGGCAAGGTGGTGGGCGCCTGTAGTCCCAGCTACTCAAGAGGCTGAGGCAGTAGAATCGCTTGAACCCGGGAGGCAGAGGCTACAGTGAGCCAAGATCATGCCACTGCACTCCAGCCTAGGCGACAGAGCAAGATTCTGACTCAAAAAAAAAAAAAAAAGAAAGTCGTATGGGAATAAAACTGTCCTCTTTGGGAGTTATCTTTTCTACTGGACAGAAATCTGTAAGTTAACATATATACATATTCTCAAGTATATTCATAATATATTCTCTGGTATATTTCCGTACATTAGTGGTTTTGAAAGCATAGTCTCAAGTTGGAAGCAAGAGCATCATCTGGGAACACAGACATGCAAGGCTCAGGCCCCACCTCAGACCTATTGAGTTAGAAACTCTGGTGTGGGGCCCAGCACGCCACCCACCTTTTAACATCATTTCTGAATTTAAATATTTTGTCTGTGTGATGTTCAATTTGCTGTTTTGTTTTTCAAATACACTTCAAATACATCTTCCTAGTTTTCTTTTTAAATAAAAAATGGTTTTCCAAATCTATCCATTTTTCTCTTCTTTAAGCTACTGATAGCATGGAACAAAAGTTGAGCCATTCTTACGTCTTTTTTTTTTTTTTTTTTTGAGACAGAGTCTCACTCTGTCGCCCAGGCTGAAATGCAGTGGTGGAATCTCGGCTCACTGCAACCTCCACCTCCCAGGTTCCAGTGATTCTTGTGCCTCAGCCTCCCAAGTAGCTGGGATTACAGGTACCCAGCACCACGCCTTGCTACATTTTTTTTATTTTTTATTTTTTAGTGGAGACAGGTTTTGCCATGTTGACCATGCTGGTCTCCAACACCTGACCTCAGGTGATTTGCCTGCCTTGGCCTCACAAAATGCTGGGATTACTGGCTTGAGCCACAGCACCCAGCATTTTTTTTTTTCCGTTTTTTTTTTTTTGAGATGGTCTCCTTCTGTTGCTCAGGCTGGATGGAGTATAGTGGTGCCATCATGGCTCACTGCAGCTTCCACCTCCCAGGCTGAAGAGATCCTCTGACCTCAGCTTCTTAGGTAGCTGGGATGACATGTGTGCACCAGCACAAGTGGCTAATGTCTTTTTTTTTTTCTTTTTGAGATGGAGTCTCACTCTTTTGCCCAGACCGGACTGCAGTGGCGTTATCTCATTATCTCGGCTCACTGCAAGCTCCACCTCCCAGGTTCACATGCCTGGCTAATTTTTTGTATTTTTAGTGGAGACGGGGTTTCACCGTGTTAGCCAGGATGATCTCAATCTCCTGACTTCGTGATCCGCCCACCTCGGCCTCCCAAAGTGCTGGGGTTACAGGGGTGAGCCACTGCACCCGGCCACAAGTGGCTAATTTTTTGTAGAGACTGGGGTCTCCCTATGTTGCCCAAGCTGGTCCAGAAATGCTGGGCTCAAGTGAGCCACTGGCTTTGGCCTCCCAAAGTGCTATGATTACAAGTCTTATGTTCTTAAAATTTTTCTTTGATATGATGAAGGATAGTCTAGTAACTTAACATACTTTTGTTTTCAACAGGCTAGCGCTTATGATTTGTAAAAGAACTCTTCAGAAATGAGCTCAATTTTACCATGAATTGGGACACTTTCCATCTCTATTCTAGAGAGCAGTTTACTTGTCATGAGCTCTGTCTTTTGAAAACTTGAAAGCCTGCAACAATCAAACCAGCTGCACCTGGTGCATGGGATGGGCATGGAATTGAGGAGAGAGCTCAAACTACGGTCAGCCCTCTGTATCCTCGGGTTCTGGATCCTTGGATTTAACCAACTGTGCATCAAAAATATTTGGAAAAAGTAAAACAATAAAAAACAAAAATTTACAAATACTTTGTAACAGGTATTTACAAAGCATTTACGTTGTATTAGGTTATAGTAATCTAGAGATGATTTAAAGTATACGGAAGGATGTGCATAGGTTATATGCAAATACTATGCTATATTATTATCAGCGATTTGAGCGTCTGTGAATTTTGGTATCTGTGGGGTCCTGGAACCAATATCCTGAGGTTACTAAGGGACGACTGTATTCAAGCTCTTCTTTGGTTATTAGTCTATTCTCTAATGTATTTTTGTTGTTGATTTGTCTTTTTGTTTTTGCCTCTTCAAATCAATGTCAGAAACTTAGTTGTTCAAAACTACCCATTAGCTCAAAGCTACCGGTAAGCAGACTACCACTGCAATCTAAGCAACCGATTTTTTTCTCCCCATCAGATTGGCAAGAATTAAGATAAGCCTCTATCGATGTTACAGCTGTAGGGAGTTTTCCTGAGCATGTTAATTATGACAGCCCTTTTTGCTAGGCACCTAGATGATTCATCAAAATGAAATGAAATCCCCACGCACTTAAAGAAGTTATCTGGTTTATTTCCTTATCTGGGTGCTGGTTATGTGAGGTCCACAGTTGATGAAAGCTTATTAAGCTTTATATTTCTAATAGGTACAATTTTCTGCATGTGTAGTATATTTCAATAGTTTCAAAAACGTCTTTTGCCACAGTCCGCAGCTGTGTATAATGCTATTCGCTTAACAGTGGAAAACATGGCAATGACCTGAATCTCCCTGGCTCCCGGGATCCTACCCCCTTAAACAAATGAAGTAACTTCCACTGTCAGTTAAACGGGCGGTTGGCGCTGGTTTTTCTCCAGGGACGGATTCTGGTAGACGGAGGAGGGGAGGCCAGCATATCCTTCCCGGCACTTCCCGTGGGCTGCGGTCGCTCCCAGCCTCACTCGAGCAGGCCCCGCCCTCCCAGAGGCCGTTAGTCCCAGTCACCTGATCCTGGACTCAGCTGACCCTGCCGAACGGGAAAAAGAAATTCCCGGGCCCTGGCTCCCCAGCGCGAGGTTGAGGCACCCGAGTGAAGCGAGGCGGGGGATGCTGGAGCAGGAATGAGAGGGGGCCGGTGGCTCGGCAAACGGTGGGGAGGTTGTCTGCACTGGCCTCTCCGCAAACACAGTGTGTGCCGGGGTGAGGGCTGTGGGTCTGGTAGAGAAAAGTCCACTGCCACCGGGCCCCCGAGACGGAGGCGGGGGTGGGTGGCAAGTAAGACAGAGCAGGCCGGCCGGCTTAGAGTCCCCGTGCTTCCCTGGCGGAAGGAAGGGTCCCTGCCTCCCGGGGCAGGAAATGGGGCTTGTCTGGAGCTGGGAGTTCTTTCAGGGCTTCCCCAGCCCCAAGAGGACCTCCCAAGGACACCCTCTTCCCCAGCCCTGCTGTGGGGCTTGTACAAGAACGTGCTTACAATCAGGCTCCCTCTTCCACACTGTTAGGAAGACCCTCCGCTTTTTCCAGACCCAGAAAGTAGTAGTTTTGGGGTGGAGACTTACGTATCCATTCATCAAATCCATCCATCCTTACGTTGTAAGTGCCAAGTCTATACCATGTAGCGTGCTAGGCACTGGGAGGACTTGAGCTGCCTAGGGAAGGGGAAATCGGAGGCTTGAATTGGCAGTCATAGTTAAGGCTCCAGGGGCAGAGACCTAATTGCGCCTTGCGTGTAGTGCTAAGGGGGTTTCCTAAGGATGCCATCAACCTTAAAGACGGATGGAGAAGCTGGCTGGCTGAAGTACGGTTTGTGTACCGGGGGTTGGGAGGCAAGGGTGGGAGGCGTGTGTCTTCAGACAGGGAACAGCATGTGCAGAGAATTCAGGTGAGAGAGAGCATGGCTCCCCAGGAGTGAATGCATTTCCCATAGCTGGGAGAGTATCATCTGGAGGTTAGAGAAAGATGAAGCTGCACAAGTAAAGACCAAATCTTCCTGGCTCTTGAATCACCACAATCAAGATAATGAGCATTCCACTGGCCCCCAACATTTTCTTGTGTGAGGGGCTATTTTAGGAAGTATGATCAAGAAGGGCCGGCCTTCCAGGGTACAATGGCTCACGCCCGTAATCCCAGCACTTTGGGAGGCTGAGGTGTGCAGATGACCTGAGGTCAGGAGTTCAAGATCAGCATGGCCAACGTGGTGAAACCCTGTGTCTACTAAAAATAAAAAAAGCCAGGAATGATGGCACATGCCTGTAGTCCCAGCTACTTGGGAGACTGAGGCAGGAGAATTGCTTGAACCTGGGAGGCGGAGGTTGAAGTGAGTCAAGATTGCACCATTGCACTCCAGCCTGTGCAACAGAGGGAGACTCTGTCTTTAAAAACAAAAAGTGTGGGGGGTGGGGACTGGTCTGATGAGGTGTCACTTGAGCAGAGAGTGTAATGAAATAAAGGATAGCAAGCCACACAGAGTGCAGCAGGCGTGGAGGCAGGAGCAAGGCTGGTATCTTTGGGCAGCAGCAAGGAAGCCAGAGTGGCTGGAGTTGTGTGAGTATGGGGAAGAGGTGAGAGGTCACTTATCTCTGTGAGGCCCAGGACTTTTGTTTTGTCCCCTGCTGTACCCCCAGCACTTAGAGTGGGAACTAGCACAGAGAAGGCACTCAATTGATGTTTGCTGAGCAGACGAATGCCTGGAGTAGACCTCAGAGCAGGGTTTGGTGGCAGGGTGGGTCAGGAGAGAGTTCACTCAACAGCCTGGTGATAGGGGAGAACAAGAGGCCAGAGGGTATCCATCTATGACGGGGACCAGGGGTCCCTGCTGGGCAGCAGTGTGGGAGACACACGGATCCTGGCCACACCTCAGCCCTCCCTCCAGCCTGATTACCTGCCTCCCTCCCTTGCAGAGGTTCCGGTTCTGTGGTGATCTGGACCATCGCGACTGGGTCCTGGCTGAGATCAGCACGCTGGCCAAGATGGTTGAGTGCACAGGGTCTACTCTGGGTGGAGGAGGGGCGCTGGGCTGGGGATTGTGGGTTTAGATGATGGTGAGGTTTCTCTGGGGTTAGGGCCTCAGTGCTCTCAGCCTGTGCGACCATGCTTTGTGACCTTGATCAGTGGCTGGCCTGCTCTGAGCCAGTCCCCAGGAAGGAGGCGTGAGGTTCACCAGCCCGGCTGATGTAAGGACTTCCCTTGCAGTCCTCTGTGAAGTTGTGGCTGCTCTGCAGCCAGGAACTAAAGGAGCTGCTGTAATGGGGGATTGATATGAGTACAAGACCCAGCACTCCATTGTCCCATGACCTTATGACCCCCAGTGCCCTGAAACTCTGCACTAGGCCCAGGGAGATGGGTGAATCAGCCTCTCAACCTCTCTGGGCACCTCCCATACTTCTTTCCAGCCTGTCTGTTCCTTATCACAGGATCCAGGCTGTGGATGAGTGGCTGGTGAACAGGGGCCTGACACCCCCTAAAGGTCTCCTTTGTCTACAGTGTGAAAAGATCCTGAAGCTCACGGCTGATGCCAAGTTTGGTGAGTACTCTGCTGAGTCCACAGGCCCCAGGCAACCCTGGGACCTCAGCCTGGTGCCTGGTACAGAGGCCCCCCCACCGCTCCCAGCAGCATCCTTAACTTACCTTCCCTAGTGGAGAAGCATGAGGGAAAGAAAGACATTGACAGTCCCACCTTCCTGTTCTCTGCCAGCTCCTGGTGTAGCAGTAGCAGTGCCTGTGTCTCCAGGGTGCATGGGAGCTTTGAGCTGAAGTTAAGAGGGCAACAGGGAGGTGGCTGGGCCCATAGTGACACCCCCTGTCCCACCCACGGGTCCTTCGGAGTTAGGCGATGTGAAGGCCACAGTGGCAGTGCTGAGTTTCGTCCTCTCCAGTGTGGCCAAGCACAGTGTCGATGGCGGATGCTTGTCCAGTGAACTGCAGCAGCTGGGGCTGCCCAAAGGTACGGGTTGTGGGTGGGCAGCTGGGCAGCCTGTGGGCCAACGGCTGCTAGAGAGGGGGCCAGGCCCTGTGACCCTATGGTGTACCCTGCCCTGTCGACCAGGAACCCAAGGCCAGCTCCCAACTGCTACCTCCAGAGCTACTCCATTCTACCCCGAGAGCACGTGGCCAGCCTGTGCCCCTGTTATGAGAAGAAACAAAGCACCTTGTAGAAGCACTTGGGGTCTGCAACCTACGCAGCAAGTATGAGGCCAGCCAGGGTCCAGGCTCATTCTAGAAGTTTCACGCAGCATGCAAAGTGCATGGAGAGTCCAGGGAGACGACTTAACCACAGTCACATACTGAGCAGCTGCAGAGCTGGGACCTGGCCCTGGGTCTCCTGAATCCACGGACTCTGTGGTATGTACGTACAGGATCAGACCTTGCCCTTTGCTCCTAGCTGACCCTTTCCTAGCCCCCCATGTCCCATGTGTGAGCACCTAGCTCGCTCTCGTTCCTCCCTCTCCAAAGTGTGGTCTCTTGCAGCACGAGTGGCAGAAGGGGCAGCAGAGACTGTGGACCCCTCAGCTGCACCTAAGACCTCTGTGTGGTCTAGCTGTGTGTGCTGGGGGAGGCTTTTGGCCACCATTTCCCCCTTTGTAAATGAGACCGATATATGTGGCATGGAGGGTGGGAGGCCAGTGTGAGTTCCATGCACTTGGAGCAGGGCCCTGAATGAGCATGGACGTGGGAGCAGGGGTGTTCCTCGACTTTATGCACCTTGGGGATGGGAGTGGGGCTCCCTGCGTGGGTTGACAAGGCATTGCTTTTCCCCACCCCACCTCTGTCCCAGCCCTGCAAGTCAGTCCTTGGGGGTCTAGGAGGGAAGAAGCGCCTGGCTGTGTGACCTTGGGCTGGTGCCTGGCCCTCTCTGGCTCTGAGTTCCTGGGAAAGTCAGCACTCAAGACACGCCCTCCAGTTTAGCACCTTGACAAGAAGGGTGGGGACACTGGGATCAGGCCCACCCCTCTGGTCCAAACCCCACGGCCCCAGCTGGAGGATGAGGAGATGCTGGGCTTGGGTGGGGGAATCAGGAACGTAAAGGGGCCTGCTCACCCCCAGCTTGGCTTAAAGGCTCAAGGCATCAAAGGCTCAGCCTGCCCCTCAGGAAGGAGCCTGGGCCCAGCCAGACACTCACCAGCACAAGGGCGACTGTGAGGAGCAGGAGGCCCAGGATGTGGAGAGCCATGGCATAGCTGGAGATGAAGGCATCCAGCGGGCTGGAGGCTTTGGGGCTAGGAGAGCCTAGAGCAGAGCAAGAAGGCTATGACCAGGCAAGGCCCTGCCTCAGACTTCTCAGAAGGCAGAATCTGCACCCAGAAGGTGCTGCGGAAACAAAGAACTGGGGCTAGGAGCACCTTGGAGAGCTCCACGAGGAGGGAAGGCAGCAAGCCCAAAGGAGGAAGCAGATGGACAGAGGAAGGGGGCCTACAGAGGGAAGGAGGTACTGACCGAGGTCTGGGATGCCTGTGTCTACCAAGAGGCCCTCTGCCTCACCCAGGGTGTGCAGACCCTGGTGCACACAGTCCCACATGAGGGCCTGGGCTGGTGCTGCCCTGAAGAAGGTGGCACCCATTCTGGTGGTCAGTGGGTGTGGTCTGGTGGGAGGTTCATCACAGATTTCAGGGGCCTGGGCAGCGTTTGGGGACTAGGGTAGGTCATCTCTTCCAGCCTCCTGCCCTAACCCCAGAACTGTGATCTGAGCCCTGGGTCACCCAGGGCCACCCTGGACGTGCTGGACTTCCTCTACCACCACTTAGTCAAAGTTCTACAGAGGTCTGAGGACAAGGGTCAGCTGGGGGGTCAGGAGATGATGAGGAGGGTCACAGCTCTACCAAAGGAAGCCTCATTCTTTGTGGCACCCGGCCCACCTCCCTGATGTGGGCCCTAAACCTCCGGCTGGCCCAGCCCTGCAGAGTAGGAGCCCAAAGGCATCTGTAGCGGTTCCTGTCATGCTGGTCTCCTCCAGGGCCCCTTCTGGAACCTGTTACCACAGATCTCACGGTGGGGGTGTACAGCTCAGTCTCCCTTACCTGTCATCTGCCTCATAGGGGTTTTGTCCACCAAGGCCCCTGACGGCTCAGAGACCCACACCCATGGCCTCCTTCTTTCTGACTGCTGGCCCTTTCACAGCCTGGATACTTGAGCCCTGGGCGGAGGGGTAATGATCCCAGGACTGTCTTCACAGGCAGAGAGGGTACTTGGCACCAGGCCCTGACTCCTTGGGCTGAGCTCAGCAGCAGGTGTGTGACCAAGGCCCCCTGGGCAGAAGGGGCTCGGCCCTGAGGGCCCATCACTCGCCACGCCTGCATGTTCCTGCTAGGCATCTACCCTGGGGACCCAGCTTTCCCCCTGCACCCAGCTGCTGGCAGCCCCTTCTTGACTCATCCAGGGTCCTGGAGGCCACGCCAGGAAGCAGCCAGCAGCTGGGAGGGGCACTTGGTGTTTCTGCATCTTTTTTTATGGAGCTTCCTTCAGTGGGAAGGGCTATAGACTCAAGGGAGACTGCAGGCCACCCCTTCCCCACTCCCTGGCTGGGTGGGCTTCCAGCTCAGGAGTCTGACTGGAAGGATGGGACTGTCCTGTCACAGAGGCAGGTCTGAGTAGTCCAGGCCCAGTTTTACCCTCCAGCAGGGCCCCTCCCATTCACTTGTCCAGCTGGCTTTGCCCAAAGCACAAGTGACGTCTATGTGGACTGTGTCCCCTGTCCCCAAGGGGAGTATGGCTCCAGTCCTGGCCTGGAACTCACAGACCTTAGAATTAGAGGCCACATCTGGCAAGGTGGAGCAGCATGGTCTACCCACAGCCAGGGCAGGCCCAGACCTGACACCATGGTTCCCGTGTCCTCTCCCACTTCCGTCCTGCACATCACCTACACTACGTGCTGTCCCTAATGAATCCAAGCTGTCAGCTTCCGTCAGCTTGGCCGGGAAGTCATGCTGACCATAAGGAGAACGGTGCAGCCTGAGTTGGGGGCTAAGTGGGAATGGGCCTGGTGTGGGGTGGGGAAGGTGGGGGTGAGGCAGGTGTCTGGCGCCTCTCTGCTTATCTTCCCTTCTCCCTTGCCCACAAAGGAGGCATCTTCTCCATGTACCTCTGGCACCCCGGGGACATAAAATACTGTCTTTCCTTGGACATAGCCCACCTACCTTCCTGTGGGACTCAGGACTTTGTTTTGTCCTGTGGCCCACATGAGAAGCAATTATCCCTGCTCTGCTCAGCTGAGAGGACAAACTGAGGCAGAGCAGGGGAACAACTCTGTCATAGTCTGCCTGTTAATGGCAGAGTCAAGACCAGTCCTTCCCTGAGTGTCAGGTCCAGTAGACACCAAGCATAGAGGCTGTATTAGTCTGTTTTGCGTTGCTCTAGAGAATTACCCGAGACTGGGTTATTCATTTATTTTTGAGATGAAGTGTAGCTCTGTCACCCAGGCTGGAGTACAGTGACACGATCTCAGGTCGCTGCAACCTCTGCCTCCTGGATTCAGGCTATTCTCCTGCCTCAGCCTCCCGAGTAGCTGCAAATACAGCCATACACCACCGTGTCTGACTGATTTTTTGTGTCTTTAGTAGAGATAGGGTTTTAAGATGGTTGAGTTTCGCTCTTGTGGCCCAGACTAGAGTGTAATGGCATGATCTCGGCTCACTGCAACCTCTGCCTCCCAGGTTCAAGCAATTTTCATGCCTGAGCCTCCCAAGTAGCTGGAATTACAGGCATGCACCACCATGCGTGGCTAATTTTGTATTTTTAGTAGAGACAGGGTTTCACCAGGTTGGCCAGGCTAGTCTCAAACTGCTGACCTCAAGTGATTCACCCACCTCAGCCTCCCAAAGTGCTGTGATTACAGGCATGAGCCACTGCTCCCGGCGCTGAGACTGGTTAACTTATAAAAGAGGTTTCTTTGCCTCACAGTTCTGCAGGCTGTACAAGCATCTGCTAGGCTTCTGGTGAAGCCTCAGGAAGCTTTTACTCCTGGCGGGAGGCAAAGAGGGAGCAGACATGTTGCATGGTGAGAGAAGAAGCAAGAGACGGGAGGCATCAGGCTCTTTTAAACAGCCAGCTCCCCTGTGAGCTAACAGAAAACCCACTCACTGAGTCACGTGAACCCGGGAGGTGGAGGTTGTAGGGAGCCAAGATCGCGCAACTGCACTCCAGCCTGGGCTGTGAGCAAGACTGTCTCAAAAAAAAAAAAAAAGAAAGAAAATCCGCTCATTACCATGGGGAGGGCACTAATCCATTCATGAGGGATCCCCCACCATGACCCAAACACCTCACACTGTAGGCCCCACCTCCAGCATTGGGGATCACATTTCAACATGAGAGGTGGATGGGACAAGTATCCAAACTATGTCAGAGGCCTCCCCCTCCCTCTCATCAGAGTCTTCTGTCCTCAGTTCAGGTGCCTGCTGGCCTCCATGCTTGGCTTCCTGGGAAGTCATCTTGGCCCCAAGGGGTTGGGCAGGGCCACTAGGCCGAGGTTTGGAGCCCTGTCTCTCGTAGTCCCAGCCTGGGTCTCCATCACTGGCTAGCCGGCTCTGCTCACTGCATTCTCTTTACACCTGCTCCCTGCAGCCCAGGGGTCAGTCTGGGTGCAGGCCTGGGTAGAGGTCCAGGATCAGATTCTGCCCCCCAGCTCATACCTCCTGTGTACCGTGGCAGCCAAATTGCACCAGCATGGCCAGGAGTGCTGTCTTGTCCCTGTAATCCCAGTGTTTTGGGAGACTGAGGTAGAAAGATCGCTTGAGACCAGCCTGGGCAACATAGCCAGACCCTGCCCCTACAAACAATAAAATTAGGCATGGTGGCATGCACCTGTAGTCCCAGCTACTCAGGAGGCTGAGGTGGGAAGATGGCATGAATCCAGGAGGTCAAGGCTGCAGTGAGCTATGATTGTGCCACCGCACTACAGCCTGGGCAACAGAGCAAGACCCTGTCTCTAAAACAAGAAACAAAGTGCACCAGCGTGTGGATACCAGCTTCTCCTGGTGTGTGGACCTGACCTCAGTCGGCCCCATCGGTGAGTAGGAGACTGCCTGTTGTCTTCCAGAGCATTCCCACCACTATACCTGTGACCCTCCTGCATTCTCTGGCAGGCTTTGTGAGGGGGTCTGTCACCTACCTCTCTGGCTGCCCTAAGGCCCAGCTCAAACCTTCCCTGCCCCTGAGAACCTTTTCCTGAAGAGTCTTTCCCCCCACCCACAGGCCCGCTGATTTCAGAGCTTTTGGTGGCATGAGTACAAGGATCAACTCTGCTACCAGCCTGGGAGGAAATGTCCCTAGGGTTGGGTCTCTGGATGGCATATGAGGGTCTAGACCAGGACCCAGATGCCTGTAACCTGAAGGGTAGGCCCTCGGCTGCCCCAGCTTCCCAGAGCCCCTCATCCAGCCTGACTGTCTGGGACAGGCCCGACCCCTGCATCCTTTGATCTTGGTCCCTACTGGGAACTCTGGTTACCCTGGCTTACCTACTTTTGACTCCAGAAGTAATGCTGACATTCCCCATGAGACAAAGTTACATACTGAGACTAACGTAGGGTTACCTGGCTCAGAGTCACCATGTCTAGGCAGAGCTCAGGTCCTGGCCCTGTTCAACCTCCACCTCCCAGGTTCAAGTGATTCTCCTGCCTCAGCCTCCTGAGTAGCTGGGACTACAGGTGCATGCCACCACGCCCAGGTAATTTTTTGCAGTTTTAGTAGAGCTGGGGTTTCACCGTGTTAACCAGGATGGTCTCGATCTGACCTCGTGATCCGCCCACCTCAGCCCTTCAAAATATTGAGATTACAGGTGTGAGCCACCGTGCCTGGCCTCCCCAACACTCTTCTAGCTCTGGAGCCCTGCGGGGTCTATCTTGGAGCACCTGGAGCCCAAGAAGGTGCCCCTCACATTTGTGATCCCAGGGACCCACTCCCTGATCATGATGAAGGCGGACTGAAACCCGCTGAGGTGCCTGGAGCAAGGGTCAGCCTCTGCCTCCCACAGCCTCTCTGATGGGGAGGATGATATCCCAGCAGCATGAACTGGGAGCAGAATCGGGAGGATGGGGGTTTTCTCTCTGGGTAGCTCTGGGCTCCAGGGTGGAGCCCTCTTAATGTGGACCTTCCCCTGTGACTATCCTTGGCCCTAGGCAAAGAAAGCAGCTTGCCTGAGGTCACCTGTCTGGTAGGGACAGAGTGGGACCTGCGGTCTTTCTCACCCAGCTGCAGCTCCCCCTCCCTGTTGTCCCTTCCACCAGGTGATAGAGAACCTGACAGGCTGTGCCCCATAGAAGAGTTCGTTTTCCTTCTGGTGAGGGATGGGAACCAGCTGGGGAGGGAGGGATGAGAGGTCTGGGGACTCTCCCAGCCCTGCCTCACATTTGAAGGATAGTATCTGGGCGGCAGCATTGTTTAGGCTAGACCAGGCGGCCCCTAGGTTTATAGTCTGGTCTCGGGCAGGATGCTGCCATGTCACCTTTTCTTCTGCACGTCCTGACCTGGCACCCTACCTAGTTAAAGGTCTTCAGGCCTCCTGCCCCCTGGGCATTGCCCCCACTCCTTGCGCAGACACAGCTGTCCTTGTCCTGGACTAATCTTCAGAGATTCTTGTCCAGCCCACAGCTTTGCCGGACATCACAGGCTGGGCCAGGCCCCCTGCCCAGCACTAACATCTCTTTGTGAGTCTCAACCAGACTGAGCCGCAGCTTCAGGGTCAGAGTAGGCTCTGACTTAATTGATGTGACCCAGGACAAGGGGGTTTATTGATGGTGTCACATCTGCTTAAGTTCTTGGCCTCTGTGGTCTCTTTGGGGCATGATACCCCTCTGTCCCATGCTTAGGCGCCCACATGTGGCCACAAGTGCCTTTCCTACCTCATCCCTACTGGAGGCTGGTGTCCAGGCACCTGTGGCTCCAGGCAGAAGGCTGAGTGCAGAGCCAGGCCTGGGCAGATGTTCCACAGGGGCTGCAGGAGCTGACAGCCCTGACCAGCCAGCCCGTGGCCATCCATTCCCCTTCACTGTGGCTGGCCCCTCGTCCACCATCCTTCCAGGGGCCAGGCCTGGGCCCAAACTGACTTTTGCCTGCCCCTGGTCCTTCTCGTGTTCTTGGCTGAGCGTGATGGTGTTGCCCATTTCCTTGATTATCCTCAATTAGAGGTTTATAGAGCCACGTGGGGACATCACATCTCCTGTCTACCAGGTCCTCACCAGAGACAGGACTGCCTTGGGCCGGGCCTGGGATAGTCAGGGATCACACTTACCTGTTGGGACCTAGCTTCAGCGGCTTCAATCTGGGCAATGGCCTGATGGGCGGCTGCCCCTTCTCTGCATAGGGGAGGCAGGAGAGGAAGGTCAGGCAGGAGATCTGCTTCCTGCCAACCTGAGGCTGGTTGGAAGCAGGGTGCCCACCTGTGCCTGTCTCACCTTGCTGCAGGTGCATCGGAGGCTGAACCCCTCTCCCATCCAGCTTGGTGGCCATCTGGCTGATCCACTCTTCCAGGTGGACCCTCTCTCCTCACGTGGTTCAGGTCCCATTGCACCACCTCCAGACAGGCCATGCTAGCCCCAGGGCCTCCCTTCCCTACTACTCATCCCCCAACCCCAGGTATGTGCCACCTCCCTAAAGCCCGCTGTGTTCACCAACTGTGTTTGAACTCTGTCTCTGTGCAAGGCCTCATGCAAAGCCTGAAGCAGCCTGGCTCGTAGAGGGCCAGGAGTCCAAAGCTTGAAGAGAGAGTGACGGTCTCCCAGAGCCCACTCGGTCAGCCTCAGCCCCAGGACTGTGTCCATGCTGGTCCTGGCTCCAGTGAGCCAGTTGTTTCCTGAGACGCCTGTAAGGGCTCCTGTGGTGATGGAGGTGGCTGGAGAGAACAAGGCTGCCATAACCCTCCCTCCCTGAGAAGGCCCAACGGGGAGCGTTTTAGGCACAGGGCATTGTGGGGGGCATCTTCCAGGGACCCCTCCTACACGCTGCCCTGCCCTGGCTCTCTAGTCAGAAATTGCAGTTGCTTGGAGAGTGGGACTGACCCAGGATGAATGCCTATTTTAGGCTGGTCTTCGGGGTGCTGGGGTAGGGGCAGGGGTGCTTCAGGGATAGGAAGGAGAGGCCTGTGTGTTCCAGAAGTGCAAAGGAACCTGGTGACAGCCGCAGTCAACCCCGATGTGATGATCTTTCTGCCCACCCTCTTTGATGTCTTGGAGCTGGTCGCTGTCTTTGGCCAGGTAAGCTCATGGTCTGGGCTCCTGGGGTCTCCTCACTGGGCCTGCCCACTCCTTGCAGGTAGGGGAGCCTTTGGGCTGGGACTATCCTTGGCTCCCCCTTCCAGGTCATGGGTTCAAAGACCATTCCTGGGTTCCACCACCACCAGGCCTCAATGGTGTCCTGATGGGCGCAGGAGCTGCTGGGGCTTTCTAGACTAAGACCCTTGCCTATCTCTGTGTTCCCCATTACAGTGGGTCTGCAGAAGTCGGCCTCAGTCTCTGCCCTGGAAGCCTGCCTTACCTTGCCCTGACTGCCCCACACCCAGTGGCTCCGATCCACTGTAGAGCAGCCAGGGCCCCCGTTGCTCACACCCTCTGGCCTGAGGATGACTGGCTCTGTGGCTGGGTTCAGGGAGTCAGGGAGGGGGGTGGGCCTTGCTCTCAGCAGCCCCCATTCCCACTCTGACCCCTTTTCAGTCTTCCTCCTCTTTTGGGCTCTACCCTGGGACCCTCCCAGCTCCTCACACCAGATGACGGTCTAAATATCTAGAAATCAATATTTTAAATACCAAGTTTGGATTGCTTCCTGACTTTTCCATACCCGCTAAGGGCCAGCGTTTCTCTTAGGACTGACAGTCTCTCCAGCCCTACTAGGCTGGATGAGGCAGGCGTAAGGGTGTCCCTTTCCCAGCCCTCTTTGAGGAGGGCTTCCATCACCTTCCTGTGACCTGGCAGCAGGACCACGCTTCGGTGGCAGGAGGGGCAGCCCCAGCTGTGCCTAAGTCCTCTGTGTGGTCTAGCTGTGTATGCTGAGGGGGGTCTTGGCCACCATTTCCTCCTCTGTAAATGAGACCCATACCTGTGGCATGGAGGGCGGGAGGCTGGTGTGAGTGCCAACCACTTGGAGCAGGGCCCTGAGTGAGCATGGACGTGGGAGCAGGGGTGTTCCTCGACTTTATGCACCTTGGGGATGGGAGCGGGGCTCTCTGCGTGGGTTGACAAGGCATTGCTTTTCCCCACCCGACCTCTGTCCCAGACCTGCAAGTCCGGTCCTTGGGGGTGTAGGAGGAAAGAAGCCCCTGGCTGTGAGTCCTCGAGATGGACCCTGGCCCTCTCTGGCTCTGAGTTCCTGGGAAAGTCGGTGGTGTTGGAACTCTGGATTCATTCCTCAGCGTTGAGGCACTGTCTGTGGAAGCCGTGGGACAAGGTGAAGGTGGGGGAGAGGAGAGGCTTGGAGTTTGGGTTTCAGCAGAGGGATCAGCAGCTGCAGAGGGGTCAGCCTGCGTGTAGAGGAAAGGGAGTGAAGGCCAGGAGTGTGAATGAGTCTGAGGCACCCAGGATAGAAAGGCGCCTCCTCCCACATCCACCTGGCCCCAGGAAGGGAGAAGAAAGGCTACGAGACAAAGGGAAACTGAGTTGGTCCACATGTCCTTCCAGGGACCTGAGTTTCCACTGTCTGGCCTCAGTAGTGGGAAGTGGGGGAAGGAAGCCTCTCCCACACCACCTGTTCTCGTCCCAGGTCCTGGCCCCTGTGCACCCAAGTTCAGTCTCTGTCGGCCCCCAGCATCATTTCTAGGGTTGTGGGAGGCAGCTGGGAAACAAAGTTTAGGGTAGGTGGGGGCCTTGCTTGGGGAGTCTGGCTTGACTGCTTGGGGCCACCGCCCACAGTAGTGAGCTTTTCTGGCACACTGACTGCACCACCCAGGCGCTGCCAGTAACAGCCCCCAGGGAGTGTTTGCAGAAGGCCTTGGTGGGCGGTGGGGGTGGACCCCACCCAGAACAAACACCTGGGGTGGAGTCAGGGAGAACAGCCCTCCACTTACCTGTCTGGAGGGTCCTCTGTACCACACTGTGTGTGTCTACGCTCCGAGGCTGAACACACGGAGGGAGGCCCTCCACTTTAGCACCTTGACAAGAAGGGCAGGGACACCGGGATCAGGCCCAGCCCCCTGGCCCCAAACCTGCAACCCCAGCTGGAGGGTGAGGAGGTGCTGGGCTTGGGTTGGGGAATCAGGGGTGTAATGGGGCCTGCTCACCCCTCAGCTTGGCTCAAAGTCTCAAGGTGTCAAAGGCTCAGCCTGCCCCTCAGAAAGGAGCCCGGACCCAGCCAGATACTCACCAGGACAAGGGTGAATGTGACGAGAAGGAGGCCTAGAATGAAGAGAGCCATGGCATAGCCGGGGATGGAGGTGTCCAGCGGGCTGGGGGCTTTGGGGCTAGGAGTGCCTAGAGCAGAGCAAGAAGGCTATGGCCAGGTGGGTCCCTGCCTCCCAGACTTCTGAGATAGCATAATCTGGGCCCAGAAGGTGCTGTGGGACCTGTTATATGTCATGGACCTACCTCAAAAATACTAGCTAAGTAAAAAAGCCAGACACGAGACCACATATTGTATAATTCCATTGATTTGAAATGTCCAAAAAAGGCAAGCTGATAGAGACAGAAGTGGGCTGATTTACCTCAAGAGGCAGCCACTCAAGCTCTCTAGACTACAGGTGATACATCCATGAGAAAAAATAAGGAAAAGAAAAGAAACTTAAATATAAATAAATGAAAATAATGCTTCTCCCTTGTTATACAGAAAATCACATTCTTCTTGTAATAATTCGGAAGACAAAATATGAAGAAGCCTTTAATTTTGCCACTCAAAACATTCTGGTTTGCTGCTTTTTATACTTTTGTATGCATATAAATATTTTAAAATGTAGAATCATAATATATAGTCTTTTGTCACTGTGTTTTGGGCATATTTCTATGGCAGTAAACATATCCTTGGCATCATCATTTTTAAAAGCTTGATGTGTATTAAGCTAATCATTTCCACCCCTGAAGTAAATGTTCTTATATATATTTTTTAATGGACTCATAGCATTTTGGACTGAAATTCATAGGCGAAATTTTGAGGATGTAGCATAAAACAATTTGAGGATATTTAATAGAAATTTTCAAATTATTCTGCAGAAAAATTGGTTCAGTTTATATTCCCACCAACAGGGGCAGAGCTCCGGTTTCCCCCTTCCATTTGCCCTCTTTGCTGGTATTTAAGCAGAAAATCTCATTGTTTTCATTACATTTCTTTGGTTTCTAGTGCTTTTGAGTCTTATTTTTTCGCTCCATCACCCAGGCTGGTGTGCAACAGTGCAATCTCGGCTCACTGCAACCTCCGCCTCCTGGGTTCAAGCAATTCTCCTGCCTCAGCCT